>NC_077228.1:342936572-343236572 GCF_027887165.1 Monodelphis domestica | reverse complement strand
AGCAAAGGATCAAGATTTAATTATTTGAGAATATGACCTTCAACAGATATGTGCAAAGCCACAGACCTCTGGGTGGTCCTGGGTTAAGGTAGAGCCACCATTGGCACAGGGAAGACATGGACAGTGATTGGCAGATGTGAGAACTGAGGGGAGGGAACTTGGATGGTTTCCTTAAAGATAGCAGGGTCTGAGGACTAGAGTTGGAGAGGTTTTGCTCTGAGAGGTGGTGCTCTGAGAAGCTTGCTCTGAAGGAAGCTGGAGGTGGAGGCCCCTGAGACTATTTCTCCATTTTGGTCACGTAAGTGATAGGGACTGATCTCTTTTCTTTGCCTCAGCTATCTAAGGGCTTGGGTCTTTTGGCCCAGCCTAAACAGATGGGGTATTTAAGCCCTATTCCCTTCTCTCCCCTTTCTCTCTCTCTCGTACCTTTCTTCCTCCTGTTTGTAATTAAAAACTCCATAAAAGGTTGACTGCTGACTTGAGTTTCATTTAGGAATTACATAGCTGAATTCCTTGGCGACCTTAAATTAATATATATCAGTCTTTTAAAGTGATTTCCTTGTCACATCCATAAGCCAGGAGTTGTTCAATATCAGAATCACTACCCACTATAAAAATGGAGATTTGAACCCTGGACTCCAATCTCCTGAAGTCCTTGGCCACTTCCCAGAATGCTTTGTAATCTCACTGAGATCCTCACCTGGGTGAGATCAAAATTTCTATTTAAACTGGTTATAAAGCCTACGGGCTCTCTTTCCTGTTTCCACTTCCAAGCAGATGTGTCTCTCATGATGTAGGTGAGGTTGAATGGGCCTCTTGGCCCACTCAGGCACGTGCTTTCTTACTTGTATTTTCTTAAGTTCTTAACCTTTAATAAACCTCATAAAAATATAATACTCGTTGACAGAAAAACTAATTTTTACCTGCCACAGTTTGGCCTTAAATTTTAATCTTAACACCACTGAATCTTGTAGCAATGTGGAATGGCCAATCAGGTCTATATAGTAATCAATGTTAGGTGGCCCGAGTGCTACCTTGTTATGCCAGAACAGAGCTACCACAAGGTCTTTACTGTCACTATTGGGTCCTGACTTTGCCTCTCTATAGCTTTAGGCACTTGAGCCAATCAAATTTCAAGGATTATTTCAATACCTATTAAAGAAAAATTAGACCAACTGGCACAGGAAGGGCCTATTAGGACAATGCTCTCACCAGAGTACTGTGAAGATTGGATTTGGCTCTCCCCTGATTGTAACAATGAAGGTACTTAGCTCTTCCCTGACTGTGAAGATTTAAATTGTAATTTAGGTCTATTTTTAGATTTTAATCCCTCTAAGTGTAAACACCCTACTTAAAAGTTAAGTATGGAGGCCTGCCTATTTTTAGATTCAATCACAAAAAGTACAAACAGGACTTAAAAGTTAAATATGAAGATCTGCCCATTTAGATCTAATCACCAAAAGTGCAAATATCTCACTTAATCATGAAGTGGGAGGTCTGTGACCCACATATGCGATAGTGGGTGACGAATTGGAATCGACTGACTGCCTTCTGGGCAGTTCTAGAGCAGAGCATCAACTGTGATTGGTAAACGTAAAATTAGGGGAAGGTACAGGAAGTGACACAAGAGAAAATGTTTTTAAAAGTGGAGTTCAATTTGGAACTAGGAGACTTGGAGTGGAACTTCCTGTGAAAGTGGAGTTCTTCATTTTTTGAAAGTGAAGACTGGAGGAATTCTTCATGCTTTCGAGTTGAGGCTCGTGAAGAGGGGCAGAAGGATCTGCTGACTGGACTGACACGTGGTGAGTGAAAAAGCTATCTCTTAAATGCTGACTTTTCTTTGAAGAGACAGGCCTCAGGAAAGACTTATCCGCTTGAAAAACTGCCCAGTTTCTTGGCTTTGCTGAGGCCAGCTGAAACTAATTCTCCCTACCCAGAGGGGCCTAGTGCTCAGGCTAGATATCTTACCTCATCCTCTCTCTGATTTCTTGCTTCACTCTTTCTACATTTTCTAAATAAATTGTAAATAAAATCTCTTCTGAATTAATTAAATTCCTGGCGACTACACTCTTAAATAATCAAGTCCCACCCTTTAAAAATTAAGCCCCCTTTCCCCCTTATAGTACTCACTATATACCTGAATCTAAGCCTGATTCCTAATCTCTAAGGATTGTAAAGATTAAAATTTAGGGGATGTAAAAAAGAGACATGAATCCAGGACTTCAATTCTCAGAATGCCCTGTAATCTCACTGAATTCTCACGTGGGCTGAGATTGAGAAGGTATTTAAACCTGGTTGTGAATAGGCTCGCGCTCTTTTTGGACTCCCGTTTTGGAGCAGAGGCGTCTCTTCCATGATGTGAGATTATCTTGTCTAGGCCTCTTTGGCCTAGGCATGTGTTTTCTTTTCCTGTATTTTCTTTAATCCTTAATCTTTAATAAACCTCATAAAAATATAATACTCCTTGCAGAGAGAAACTAATTTCTACCTGCCTCAGTTTCCCTAAATTTTAATCTTTACAGTTGGTGACCTAATGGGAGAAAAGACTCTCAATCTTCTGATTCTTTTCTGATCTTAAGTTCATCTTTAATAGCTAGTGCCTAGAAATTTTTTTGATCCACTTTTCTCTGCCTGAGTTTTTTTTTTTTACCCCTGAAAAGCTGCTGCTCGTTCCAGCCATTAGCTCCTGGCCCTACCTACCTGCCTGCAGCCCCCAATCCTGACCTCTCTCCGTCCTCACCTGGTCCAGGCCCTGCCCACCCCGGCGGCCCGCTCAGGCTCTGGTTCCTGCTCCTGGCCTCTCACCTGGTGCCTGATCTCCGAGGAGGCCCTGCCTGCCTGTTTCTGTGCCTCAGACCCACGAGCGTGACCCTAGCCTGCTCATCACCCAGATCCTTGGAGCAGATAGCACAGGACTAATTTCTACCAGCTGGTAACAAAATTGGCGTATTGACCACGTGGATGGATGGTAGGAGGGGAGAGAGAAAAAAAAAGGGAGAGGAGAAGACTTTTCAAGCAGGAACTTAAAAGCAATGGCTATTTTACAAGAATATCTTTTAATTGCATTGATCCTTTCATTGACTTCACCTGTGTGCCAGAAGAAAGATTCAGCCCAAAGATTCAACTTTGAAGGGGCAAATGGGTGGCTCAGTGAACTGAGAGCCAGGCCTAAAGACATGCGGTACTGGGTTGAAATCTGGCCTCTGATACTCCCCAGCTATGGGGCCCTGGATGGGTCCCTTAACCCCCATTGCCTAGCCCTTACCACTCTGCCTTCTGACAATAGGTATCTAAATGGATAATTAAAAACAACAAACAACAACAACAACAAAAAACACACCTAAAGAACTTCAAAGAGACTAGAGGCTATATTTTAAGGCATTTCAGACTCCAATGGTTATAAAAATCTCTGTATTCTATTGCATTTTTCCTTATTGTTTTGTTTAAGATATAACTTTGTGATTTTAAGTTCATATATTACTGGATTCAATATTATTCTGTTATGCTGTTCATTTTAATGTACTGAGTTTTAATTACTGTTAAATTCTGTTGTTTTTCCCCTATAACTGTGCTGAACAAATATTATTGTAATTAAGCCCATTATGAAAAAAAAAACAGCTTTTTTCTATTTTGCTTTTGTAAATTGTCACATAGAGGATAGATGGACTTCAGAACTGGTTACAATTGCTATAACAACCTTTGGAAAATTTAATGTGCTAAATATCTCAACTGATTTTAAGGGATTTTTAAATATGATTTTTAGAATTTTTCTTAAGAATCTCTGGTTATTTTTGCCTGCCCCTACCATGAGGTAAGGCCCATAGCTGAAGTGAAATACATTTTATAACCCCCAACCTTCCCACATTTCTAAATATGTAAATGGAAGTTGGGGCAGTTAATCTCAGGGCATTTGTATCCCTAAAAGGCCTCCAAAAAAGGAGCACCCCTTTATTTATACTCTTCAGCTCACTACTTAACTTCCCAGAATGATATATAGATTTCTTGATTATGTTCTTAACCCAAGATGAGTTTTACTTTGTTTTAAAAATATGTTTATTACCAAGGTTGAAAGATTTGCTATGCTTGTAAAAATTGTGACAAATATCCATCAATTCATAGGCTTTTAAAAATTCCATACAGCAACTTATGTGAAATATAATAGTGTGTTTGTTTGCTATTGTAATTAATTGGGCTATTGAGAATTTTGGGGATATTGATAACTACATATTTGTACTACTGTTCTTTAAAAAAAAAACCTTGTAACATTCATTTGCTCATACAGCGGATCATGGCCACATGAAGGGGAAATTGATCTCATTTTTGGTGAGAAAGCCTTGCATTTTATATTTTCTTAGCTGACACAGAGTGTCAATGATTATAAGCTATATTTTTGAATTTTAAAGCTCTTTTATTATTATATTTTCTTGCATGTGCAATATACTATTTCAGTGTTTTTTAATTTTTCTCTCTTTTTTATATTTCAAGCACATGTCACCAGCATTAAGATTTTCTTTAACTTTTTGACTTTTCAGTAATATAAGTTTGAAATACATTTGTCAGAGCATGCCCAAAAAGCTTGTGACTATAAAAATGATGCCACTAATTATTTAAAAAATTATGGGACTTTGCTTAATGATTCTGTCTGATTTCAGGACAAGATATACACACAAGAGCCATTGCACAGAGCCAAAGAAAAGCCAATCCAGGATGGATTGATGCACTTCTAGGCCTGAAGATACTCACAGACGAGTATCCCCGAAACCTTGGCTCTGATAATCTGGTCCCCTTTTCTGCCTCTCATAGTGTGCTTCCTTTTGGTAGTCCTGGCTACTGACTGGGTAAATGCATCATTGCTTAGATCATTTTGATTGGGCCCTGATTCAAGGACCTGTTAACAGATTTATTTTTCTTTTCACTTGGAATTTTTACACATAAGACTTTGCTAGTCTATATTTTCATCCAGTATTTTTTTATTTCGATTTTTCTGATGTCTTTTTAATATCTCCTGCCAATTGATTCATATACCTCATACCTCAGCCATGCATCCCTAAGTGATCCTGTATTTTTCAATAACTCACAACATGGGGAAATGTAAAAAATATTAATATTTTAAATTGTAAAGTTTAAATTCCTTTTGAGAAGAATTTTAGGTAAAGAAGATGCTACTTCTCTGAATCCAGAAACTGAACTGTTAGAGAAGCCACCATGAAGAAGCCTCCAGACCACAAGCTGCACAAGATCAAAATGAACTTTGAGTGTGGTTGATTGAACATTTATTTGTATGTATACTTTCATGCCAAAGGGGACTGCCCCCTAACTGGCTTTTTGTCAATGCGTTCAGCAATTATTGGTTTTATTCTTTTTTTTTTCTTTTTCTCTTATCCTCAAATTATTGTAATCTTTAAATTGATTATGTTTTCATGATCCATTGGAAAAAAAAATTTTTTTCAAATGATCACATGGTGAAATATAAAAAATAGACATGAATCCAGGACTTCAATCCCCAGAATGCCCTGTAATCTCACTGAATTCTCACGTGGGCCGAGATCAAGAAGGTATTTAAACCTGGTTGTGAATAGGTTTGCGCTCTTTTTGGACTCCCGTTTTGGAGCAGAGGCGTCTCTTCCATGATGTGAGATTATCTTGTCTAGGCCTCTTTGGCCTAGGCATGTGTTTTCTTTTCCTGTATTTTCTTTAATCCTTAATCTTTAATAAGCATCATAAAAATATAATACTCCCTGCAGAGAGAAACTAATTTCTACCTGCCTCAGTTTCCCTAAATTTTAATCTTTACAGGGAGACTGAGGCAGGTAGAAATTAGTTTCTCTCTGCAAGGAGTATTATATTTTTAGAGGTTTATTAAAGGTTAAAGATTAAAGAAAATACAGAATAAGAGAACATGTGTCTAGGCAGAGAGTGGCCTAGATACAACCTCACCTACATTATGAAAAGAGCCAAGTTTGCTTGTAAGCAGAAAACAGGGAAGAAAAAAAGCAAAAGGGCCTTTCCAATCAGGTTAAATACCTCCTTGATCTTGGCCCATGTGAGAATTCAGTGAGATTACAAAGCATTTTGGGGAAGTGGAGCAAGGGCTTCTGGGGATTGAAGTCCTGGATTTGAGTCTATTTTTACATTTCTCCGTGTGATCATTTTTGGAAAAAATTAATTTTCCCCCCAAAAGGATCATGAAAACATAATCAACTTAAAGATTACAATAATGTGAGGATAAGAGGGGAAAAAAAACCCCAATAATTGCTGGTCGCATTGACAAAAAGCCAGTTAGGGGGCAGTCCCCTTTGGCATGAAAGTATGCATAAAAATAAATGTTCAATCAACCACACCCAAAGTTCATTTTTGTGCACTTGTGGTCTGGAGGCTTCTTCATGGTATCTTCTCCAACAGTTCAGTTTCTGGATTTAGAGAGGTAGCATCTTTCTTTACCTAAAATTCTTCTCAAAAAGAATTTAAACTTTGCAATTTAAATAATAATTTTTTTTTTTACATTTCCCCATGTTGTGGGTGATTGAAAAATACACAATCACTTAGGGATGCATGGCTGAGGTATGAGGTATATGAACCAATTGGTAAGAGAAATTAAAAAGATATCAGAAAAATCCAAATAAAAAAGAAAATTTTCTGGATGAAAATATAGACTATAAAAGCATTTTGGGGAAATGGAGCAAGGGCTTCTGGGGATTGAAGTCCTGGATTCAAGTCTATTTTTACATTTCCCCATGTATAATCATATAATCCTTATGTGTAAATATTCCAAGTATGTAAACACATAATCCTTATGTGTAAAATTTCCAAGTAAAAAGAAAAATAAATCTGTAACAGGTCCTTGAATCAGGGCCCAATTAAATGATCTAAGCAATGATCCATTTACCCAGTCAGTAGCCAGGACTACAGAAAGGTACTACACTATGAAAGACAGAAAAGGGGACCAGATTATAGGAGCCAAGGTTTTGGGGATACTCATCTGTGAGTATTTTCAGAGTGAGTGTGGACACAACTATGTCCTAACAACATGTTAAACACAGTAACCTCAAGTCTTCACACTAGGTTCAAGACCTTTATATTGGCCTAGAAGTGCATCAATCCATCCTGGATTGGCTTTTCTTTGGCTCTGTGCAATGGCTCTTGTGTGTATATCTGGTCCTGGAATCAGACAGAATCATTAAGCAAAGTCCCATAATTTCTTTTAAATAATTAGTGACATCATTTTTATATTCACAGGCTTTTGGGGTATTTTTTAGCAAATGTATTTTAAACTTATAGTATTGAAAAAATCAAAAAGTTAAAGAAAACCTTAATGCTGGTGACATGTGCTTTAAATACAAAAAGGAGAGAAAAAATAAAAAAAAGCAAATAGTATATTGCACATGCAAGAAAAATATAATAATAAAAGTCTTTAAAAATTCAAAAATATAGCTTATAATCATTGACACTCTGTGTCAGCTAAGAAAATATAAAATGCAAGGCTTTCTCACCAAAAATGAGATCCATTTCCTCTTCATGCCTGGCCACGATCTACTGTAAGTATGACAAATGAATTGAACAAGGTAAATTTTTCATTTTTAAAGTATAGTAGTACAAATATGTTGTATCAATATCCCCAAAATTCTTAATAGCCCAATTCATTACACTAGCAAACAACCACACTATCATATTTCACATAAGTTGCTGTATGGCATCTTTAAAAGCCTCTGAATTGATGGATATTTGCCACAATATTTTACAAACGTAGAAATCTTTCAACCTTGGTATTTAGACATATTTTTAAACAAAGTAAAACTCATCTTGGGTTAAGAACATAATCAAGAAATCTATATATCATTCTGGGAAGTTAAGTAGTGAGCTGAAGAGTATAAATAAAGGGGTGCTCCTTTTTTGGAGGGTTTTTAGGGGTACAAATGCCCTGAGATTAACTGCCCAACTTCCATTCACATGTGGGAAGGTTGGGGTTTATAATTGTATTTCACTTCAGCTACTAGAATGGGCCTTACCTTGTGGTAGGGGCAGGCAAAATAACCAGAGATTTTAAAGAAAAATTCCAAAAATCATATTAAAAAAAACCCCTTAAAATCATTTGAGATATTTAGCACATTAAATTTTCCAAAGTTTTTAATAGCAATTGAAGCCCATATATCCTCTATGTGACAATTTACAAAGGCAAAAGTAGAAAGGCTGTTTTTTCATATATGGGCTTATTCAATAATATTTGTTCAGCACAGTTATAGGGGGAAAATAACAGAATTTAACAGTAGTCAAAACTCAGTACATTAAAAGGAACAGTATAACAGAATAATATTGAATCCAGTAATATATGAACTTAAAATCACAAAGTTATATCTTAAATAAAATAATCATGAAAATGCAATACAGAGATTTTTTAAAATAAACTATTGGAGTCTGAAATGTCTTAAAATTTATAACCTCCAGTCTTTAAAGTTCCTTAGGGGTGTGTGTGTGTGTGTGTGTGTGTGTGTGTGTGTGTGTGTGTGTGTGTTTTAAATTATCCATTTAAATGTCTATTGTCCAAAGGCAGAGTGGGAAGGGCTAAGCAATGGGGGTTAAAGGACCCATCCAGGGCCCCACAGCTGAGAAGTATCTGAGGCCAGATTTTAACCAGAGACCTCCGGTCTCTGGGCCTGGCTCTCAGTCCACTGAGATGCAGTTTTCCCCCTAAAGTTAGCTAAAAGGAACGCAGGTGAAGTCAATGAAAGGATCAATGCAATTAAAAGACATCCTTGTAAAACAGCCATGTTTTTAAGTTCCTGTTCGTAAGTCTCTTTCTTCTCCTCTCCCATCTCTCTCTCCCCTGCTATGATCCCCCACATGGTCAATACCCCTTAGCCTAAGGGAAAATTACCCATTCTCCTTTCCCTTTGAGTCCTGAGTGATCTGCTCCAAGGATCTGGGTTGAACAAGGACTGGGTGAGCTAGAGAGAGCACTGGGGTAGGCCAGGAGCGAGCCTGTGAGTTATCTAATGGCTGGAACAAGCAGCAGCTTTTCAAGGGTAAAAAACCTCGCCCAGAGAAACGTGGATCAAAAAAATTTCTAGGCACTAGCTATTAAAAGCTGAACTTAAGATCAGAAAAGAATCAGAAGCTTGAGAGTATTTCAAACTGTAAAGATTGAAATTTAGGGGAGACTGAGGCAGGTAGAAATTAGTTTCTCTCTGTAAGGAGTATTATATTTTTAGAGGTTTATTAAAGGTTAAGGATTAAAGAAAATACAGAATAAGAAAACATGTGTCTAGGCCCTGAGAGGCCTAGACACAACCTCATCTACATTATCAAAAGAGCCGCATCTGCTTGCAAGCGGAAAACAGGGAAGAAAAAAAAGCAAAAGGGCCTTTCCAATCAGGTTAAATACCATCTCGATCTCAGCCCACGTGAGAATTCAGTGAGATTACAAAGCATTTTGGGGAAGTGGAGCAAGGGCTTCTGGAGATTGAAGTCCTGGATTCGAGTCTATTTTTACAGGATGTTAAGCAATATGAGTTTAAGAATAGATGGACTTTAAGATCTGTTCCAACTCTCAACATATTATTACATAAATCTTGTTCAAGCTCTCATTCTTTTAAAAAATTCACTTATTTAATTTCAATTCTGAATTTTCTCCCTTTACCGTCCTTCTAAAAAAAAAGAAAAACTATTACAAATATGTATAATCAAGTAAAACAAATTCTCATAATAGCTATTAAAATAAAAAAAGATACATCTTAATCTATACTCTCTATTTGACTCTTTAGGATTCTCTAAGTCACCATATTATTGACAAAAAAAGAACATATTTTATTTTCTCTTTGCCTGTACTTATTCCTTCAATTTCTTTTTCTTGTCTTATTGTTATAGCTAGCATTTCTTGCACTATACTGAATAGTAATGGTGATAATGGATATCTGTGTTTTACCCTTGATTTTATTGTGAAGAACTCTAGTTTATACCCTTTTTATAATGCTGTCTCTTGGTTTTATGTAGATACTGTTTATCATTTTAATGAAAGTTCCATTTATTGTTTTTATTGCTAGTTTTTTTTAAATGAGAATGGATTTTTATTACTATTAATATTGTATACTAATATGTAGTTTTCCTATTAGTGAACCAGTCCTATATTGCTCATATAAATCCAATATTATTAAATACATAATTTGTATGTTATGTTTTTATAGTCTTCTTGCTAATATTTTACTGAAAATTTTAGCATCAATATCTATTAAGGATATTGGTTTATAATTTTCTTTCTCTGTTTTGACTTGCTCTGGTTTAGGTATCAAGACCATTTTTGTGTCATATAAGGAATCTGATAGAGTCCTCTTTTTGCCTAATTTTTCAAATATGATGAGGGTAAGACTAGAAGGATTTCAAAATCCATTTCTACTTCCATTGTTATCACATAGTTTTTGTTTAAGTTCTTTGTTCTCATTGTTTTTTAAATTCAATTTTGTTTTATTTATGTACATAGTTTATATATTGCTGAAATCAATTGTTATTTACATGTTTGAAGAATTTGCTTGTAAATTAATCTGGGCCTGAGGTTTTTTCCCCTGCCATTTGGGAGTTTATTTATTGCCTGTTCAATTTCTTTTTCTAAGATAGGGCTGTGTAAATCCTCTTTTGCTATTCTGTTAATCTGGGTAATTTATATTTTGATAAATATTCATCCATTTCACTTAAATTCTCCATTTAATTGGCATATAGTTGTACAAAAATAGCTACTAATAACTTCCTTTATTTCTTCTTTATTGATCATGAATTCATCTTTTCCATTTTTTTATACTGGTAATTTGGCTTCCTTTCTTTTTCTAAAGTCAAGTTAGCTAATGGTGTATACATTTAATGGATTAAAAAATACAACTCCCAGTTATATATTTTAATTAAATAGAGTATCTTTGCTTTCATTTTTGTTAATCTCTCTTTCAATTTTTAGGATTTCTATTGTAGTGTTTAATGGTGTTTTAATTTGTTAGTTTCTAATTTTTTAGTTGCATACTCAATTTATCGATTTATTTCTTTTCTCTTTTATTTATGAAAGTGTTTACAGATATAAATTTACCCTTAAATACTGCTTTGGTTGCATCCCTAGAATTTTTGTATATTATCTCATTACTGTCATATCTTTTATGAAATTATTTATTGTTGCTATAATTTGCTCTTTGACCAGGCCATTCTTTATGATTAAATTATTTAGTTTTCAATTAACTTTTAATATTTGCTTCAAAGACCTCTGATTGAATGTAATTCTTATTGCATTATGGTCAGAAAAAGATTCATTTAATATCTCTGTCTTTCTTCCTTTCCTTATTGGATTTTAAAGTCTTAATATATGGCCAATTTTATTACTTCTTTCTAGACTATTAGAATAGCCTCCTAACTGCTTTCTGTATTTTGAGTGTCTCTACTCCAGTCTATGGGTGAAATGGTTGCCCATTAAATCTTACTAATGCATCATTTTAAAAAATTCTCATTTACTTCACAGTTAAATTACAAGTCCCTTAACCTGGTATTCTAGTTCTTTTATCTTCTTGCTCCAAACTACCTTTTAAGCTTCAATATGTATTGCTACTCTTCATGTAATCTACATTCTAGCCAAAATGGAGTATTCATTATCTCCAGTATTCTTCCTTCCTTCTCTTGTTCTTATGCCCCTGATCTTTCTAAAATTCATGACAAAAATGAACTCTTTTCACTAACTTTTACTATTGAAGTATTTTTCTTCCTTAAAAATCTATCTCTAGTACCACAAAAGTTTCTTTGATCACTCCAAATCAAATGATAGTACTTGGGTTTAGGTTCTGTGGATTTTGGTTATAATCCTGACTCTATCACTTAATTATGTATGTGACCTGGGCAAGTCATTTAGCTTCTCTGGTCTTCAATTTTCCTATCCATAAAATGAGGGGGTGGAATGAGATGACCTCTAACGACATTGCCAACTCAAATTCTATGATCTTTGAATTTCTCATAGCACTTTTGACCTCTTTTCCACTGGTTTTATCGTGTAGTCTTCTCTCTCCTATTAGATTGAGGAAAGGAATTGTTTCTTTTTCATAATCATAATATTAGCACCAAGCACAGTGCCTTGAAAAGAGTAGGTGCTTAATAAATGTTTGCTGAATTTTACGATGCCATGCGACTATATAGAGTTTCTAGTGACAGTAATCCCCTTTCTTTTTGCACTAAAAAATGAAAATTTAAAGAAAAATGACAGCTTATGATAGGTTGCTGAAAATACCTAATTGCACTTTGGAACTAAATTTTGTAAACTAGAATGAGTATAGTTACAACTTCTTGTTTGGATTTAAAATATTGAATGAAGTGATTAAATAAGTAGTTTTTTGAATACAAGGAATAAACATAGAGATGATTTACATGCAGTACAGTGGGAAAATAGTGCAATATCCTCTCTTTATGTCTACTGTCTTCTTGCCTATTATGTTCTTTTGCTTTAAATTTTGAGGATGATCCTCAAAACAAGGATTTAAAAAATGTTCTTTTTTTGTTGGGAACTTAAATACCAATAAACACTAACCAAACTGCTACCTACCCACTCTGTCAGGATCAATATAACAACCTGTCCCATTCCCCACCATCAAAAGTTTTGTATAGGAATTTTTTTCTATTATGTACAGTTTCTCTTTAAAGATGTGTGTATATATACACATATATGTAAACATATGCAAATATGTATATAAGTATACATATGTGTATATACTTATACACATATCTGGATATATGTATATATGTGTGTATATGTATACATATCTGGATATATATATATATATGTCCAGATAAGGATAAGCATGAGACTTGGTAGAATTTCTTTGGATCAGGGATTAGACTTATCAGTTCTTCTAGCTGTTCCTACCTAGATATTTCCTTTCCATCCTCTGTGGAAAAGGGCCTCAACTGAAGAGTTTGCATCATAACTAGACTTTAAAATGGCTTCCATGAATATGAAAATATGCCTGGTACGCATAGCAAATAGAATGTCTAATAAGGAAATAATCCCAGGCAGGTGAGTCCAGAGGCTTTGAGTATTAAACTTACTTAGTCAGGTAGAATGTATGCATATAGGTAATAATACCTGCTTTGGAAACAACTAATGTGGAAAAACAGTAGGGAATTAATTAGCTACAAACTTAATATGAGCTAACAGTATTATATGGCTACTAAGAAGGGGATTAAATTTTAGCCAGAATTATTAGAAATATAATATTTAGAGGAAGAGAAATAGTATAGTCCATTGTACCCGATAATGGCCAAAACACATCTGAAATGTTTAAGTTCAAGGTATCGTGTTTTAAGAGAGATTGACTAGGGGGGCAGCTGGGTGGCTCAGTGGACTGAGAGCCAAGCTTAGAGATGGGAGGCCCTATGTTCAAATCTGGCCCCAGATACTTCCTAGCTGTGTGACCCTGGGCTTGTCACTTGACCCCCATTGCCTAGCCCTTACCACTCTTCTGCCTTGGAACCAATACACAGTATTGATTCCAAGATGAAAGGTTTAAAGATTAAAATTAATATGCAATAACTATTATACTAATAACAAAAGTAAAATAACTGCCTGAATTCAGCCTGGTCACAGGTCAAAGAGCACATGGGAGGAGCATACATCCACTTGTTGGTCACATTCCAAATAGAATGTTCTCATTTGAATAACAGGTCAGCAGTCCCAGCTACTCCAGCTCCACTGCAAACTATTCCCAATTTCTCATTTTCACACACTTAAATACCAATAATGTGATCTCGCCAATGTGGAGACACAGGAGAGACTATAGGGAATTTTGGGAAATACTAAGGACTTCTGGGGAATTAAATCAAAGGTTCAAAATCTCCATTTATATATCATCAATATTTTTTATTTTTTAGTCCCTCAGAATAGAAAAGAAGCAAAAAGGTTGTACTTATTTCCTTCTAAGGAATCTCATAGGACACTACAGTTTTGAACTGGTTTAATTTTTAGGAAATTTTCCAAGACATTGAACTTAATACTGTAACACCTACTCATTGCTCCTTGTTCTTCCTTCCTCCTACATGAAGAATCTTTAAATACTTGAAGATATTCATCATATTGTCCCAGTTCTTATCATCTGAAGGTTAAATGCCCCCAGTTCCTTCAACTAATCCTCAAATATTTTTCTTCTTGGTTGTTCTTCTCTGTATTCTCCCCAGAATGTTCATTAAAAATTCATGAAAAATGTTGGGCAATGCTGTTGCTATTTATAAAAAGCAGAAGTGGAAATTGGTGAGAAAAGATGGCTAGACAAAAATCATTTTTAGGATCTAACATCATTTATGGTCTGATTTGGTGTCTTAGAGTAATGAAAACTCTTGGGAGGGGTTGTGTGGAAATCCATATTTTCAGTCAGTGTCATCTACTGTGAATGAGAATTTGCTTTTCTCAGAAAAGGATAAAGTTTGTTTAGAAGTATGATGGTCTCTCAACATGATATGCAATGGGGGCAGCTAGGTAGCACAATAGATAGAATGCCAGGACTAGAGTCCAGAGGACCTGGATTCAAATCTGATCTTAGACACTTCCTGTGTGACCCTGGGCAAGCCACTTAATCCATTTGCCTAGCCCTTCTGTCTTAGAGTTGCTACTAAGACCGAAAATAAGGGTTAAAAAATGTAATTTTAAAAAAGGGAACACACATGTATAGATAGCTTTAAAATATTGATTCCAGTTTCATTTTCCTCTAAGCATGTATTACTCACACCAGAGACATAGGATTATTATTTAAGTCATGAGCCAAAACAAACACTCAGGTTACACTTGTTTAGTTTATACTACCTTGGAAACCATTAGTTTTCATTTTCCAATTTTAAAGCCACAGTTCCCTTTCAAGGAAATGACACAATCTGCTTATGATTTTTTAATGGCCTGAATGAACACCTGGATTTCTGCTTAATCTCTTCACCTGTGCTGTGCAGGTAAGTCAAGCTTATTGATATTACACGATGTGTTTAATTTGTAGGGGAAAAGATTGAATTTGTATGAAATGAGGGGAGCAGCTATCTTAGGGAAATAATTCCTCTGGAACTTCTGAGAAAAATAATGCTAATAATTATAAATCTTACCAAAATGAATGGACTTGCTATCCCTTGCTGTTCCCCCTGGATGTTTTAACAAGCTGCCCTGGAGTAAGGCTTTCTCTTTAAACTATCTAGTTGAAGTGTGTACTTTCATAAGACTGATCTGAAAAAATTAGAGTTCATGACTGATGCTTAAGAGTATATATTCCCTTTTTTTTGTATTAGATTCTTGACAATGAATGGTACTCCACAGAAAAATTTTGGCATTTTTCAGTGGCATTGTGTCATGAGGACTGAAGATTATCATAATTTTTTTTTCAAATAAGGGAAGCAGGTCTCTATGTTTTAGGAGGAGATATGAAATTAATTTTCTTGCCAATCCTATCAAATTAGGAATCTGAGGATCTTCCAACTTTGGACCTCTGATCTTAAGGTCTCAGATTGAATTGCCACATTATAGATGAGTAAAATGAGGCAGAGTGAGGAGAGATTAGGGGAATTATCTAAAATGAGACTAGAAAAGCAAGTAATGTGGATAGCTTTATTAGTAATAGACCATTTCTGGAGTGATCAGAAGGGTAACTCAAAATTCATATGTTCTTTTATTTCCTACTTAAAACCCCTTCAAATTTCAAAAGGTGTTCCTTTGCTTTTGTTTATTACAGGCAGATCTTGAGCCTAATGGATGCTCTTTGTACATATTTACAACCTTGGAGGGGGGAAATCTAGACTAACAGGGGCTCTCTCATTTGTTCTTGAACTATTTTATTCTTCACTACCTTTTGCACTAGCCCTATGCAAATCAGAGCCAGAAGAATTAACTCTCAACAAGTTGAATAATTAATACAACAGAGCCTTTGAATAGTTGCTGGAGCATTAGGCTTTGGTAACCATTTTGGGATTTGTAGGCAGATCTTTTGGACTTCCTCTAACAAAGGACCCTCTAATTTTGTAGTGACTATTTGGGTCACAGTTATACCTATCCAAACTTTGCTTCTTGGGCAAAACTTATCTAGTAAATAAGAAATGTATAATTGCAGATGGTCCTGATTATTCATTTTATTACCTTTAGATTTTCATTTTGTTATGTCTAAATATGTATAAAGCAAAGAAGAGTTAATTAGACCAATGATTTATAAATTCATCAGGTTCTTTCTTCTTTCACTATACCCCATTTCCATGATCAGGTTCAAAATTCTCATTTGGAAATTACTAAAGGAAGGCATTCCTATATATACAGACTTAGAGTTTTGTGTTATTGTCAACTTAGTAGGTTTAGCATATTGTAAGTGATGATAGTTGAGGTATATTCTAACTACAGAAAAGTGAAAATATGATGGATTGAGGATATGATGACTCCACAGAATTGCCTTTGTATGTGTGTGGTTAAGACTTTGTTCTAATATACATGTCAAGACCTTTTAAAATAGAATTTACTTAGGGCTATTTTGTATTTGTAAAAAGTTTTCCAAAAACCCTTTTCACTGAGTGTCTAAAAATGGGTTTAAGAGATTTACTACACTAAATATTCAGGGAATGTACATTAATGTCTCCACAAAAAACAAAGCTGGTATTGTTTCTAGAAACATGCATGGAAGGGTGATTAAATAGGCCTAAAGGGAAAATTTCTACCCACTAATATAATCATCTTCTCTGGCAACAGAGATAGGGTACAGGACAGAACCCTGAGGGACATCTATGGTAAGCAGGTATGATCTGAAGGAAGATCCAGCAAATGAAACAGAGTAGTGGTCAGATAGGTAGGAGGTAAATCAGGAAAAAAGTGGTATCCCCAAAGTCTAGAGAGAAGAGACTATGAAGGAGGAGGTGACCAACAATGTCAAACAAAGACTGTAGAAAAGTTAAGGAAAATAAGGACTAGGAAAAGGTCACTGAATTTGACAACTAAGAGATCATTAATAACTTTGGAGAGAGTAGTTTCAGTGGAATGATAAGGCTGGAAACTTAGTTGTAAATGATTAAGAGAATGGGGGGATAGAAAGTGGAGGCACCAATTGCAGGCAGCTTTTTCAAGTTTGGCTACAAAAGGCAGGAGAGATAAAGGATAAGAATATGGAAGGATCAAGTGAAGATTATTATGATGATGAGTGTCCAAATCCCTCATTTTACAGATGAATATCTGGAAGCCCAAAGATCTGAAGTGACTAATTTCAGACTGCATAAGAAATAAGTGGCAGCAGCAGGATTCAAATCCTCTGAAGTCCTCTGACTTCAAAACCAGTAAATTCTCTTATAGTTTGGGTAAGTCTGGCTCTGAATATATTAGATATTTTTAGTCCCTAGAATGGATATAAATATACTTTACTCTCCATAAAGGTGGATTTTATTTTAGCCCTCTCCTTCTGTCTTAGAATCAATACTGAGTATTAGTTACGAGACACAAAAGTAATAAGGGCTAGGCAATTTGGGTTAAGTGACTTGTCTAGGGTCACACAACTAAGAAGTGTCTGAGGCCAGATTTGAATCCAGGACCTTACCCTTCTAGGACTGGCTTCCAATCCACTTTGTCACCTATCTAACCCAGAGTGTTGTTGAATTTTAGTATCTTCGAATAGATACTGGCCTCAGGCAGGATGATTTAACCAGTCAATAAGTAAACATTTATTAAGTGATCACTATAGGCCAGTCAGCCCCAAATGGGGTCATAAAGATTGACATAACTAAGACCGAAGCAACTGAACAGCATGTGCTAGTCATTGTGCTAAACACTAGGCATATAAAGAAAAATAGAAGATGGTGCCTGCTCTCAAGGAGTCCACAAGTCTATGGCATGGAGTTGGTGCTTAATGTTTATTGACTGATTTAATATTGATTTAATCTAATGGGGAGACAACATAAAAACAACAATGTAAAACAAACTATATAAAGCCATGATGGCAAAGCTATGGCACATGTGCCAGAGGGGGTACTCAGAGCCTTCTTTGTGGGCATCCTTGCTATTGCCCCAGCCAGAGGGAGAAGGGGCCAGGCTCTTCTCCTTTGCCTCTCCACCTGTGACTGTAGCATTTCTCACATCACCTACCCCTCTAAAAGGTTCACCATCACTGATATAGAGAATAAATAGGAAATAGAGGAAAGGCAATGGAATTAAGAGGGAGTAAGAAAGGTTTCCTATAGAAACTGGAATTTTGACTGGGATTTGCAGGAAGCCCTGGGGTAGAGATGAGGGGGGATGTTACTCCATGCATGCTGGATAGCCAGTGAAGCTGTCTGGAATTATAAGAGGGAATGTTTTGTTTGAGGAACAGCAAGATGGCCAGTGTTACTGGATTAGAAGAATATGGTGGGGGTGTGGTTGTAAGGAGTAAGAAGTCTAGAAAGCTTGGGAGGTTATGGTTATGGGAGGTTCATAATAGGTTATGAAGGATTTTTGAATGCCAAGCTAATGTTTGATCCTGGAGGTGAAAGATGAGTGAGGAGCTGAGGATAACATTAAGGTTGTAAGCCTGGGTAACTGGAAGGATGGTGGTGCTTTAGATAGCTATGGGGAAGCTGAGAAGAACAAAGGTGGGGAGAGAGATCATGATGAATACTCTTTGGTACATGTTGAGTTTTAGATGCCTATAGGACTCACAGTTCAAGATGTCTAAACATAGCTGGTAATGGGTCTGGAGCTCAGGAGAGGAATGAATATATAGATTTGGAAATCTACACAGAAACAGATGAACCCATGATAGCTGATGAAATCACTGAGATACAGTATAAAGAGGATCAACAAATCTATTCCTTTTTACATTGCCTTTCTTTGAATTATATTTACAAGTAACCAGAGAATATGTGGTTTAGCTGGGTGTCAGATTAAGTTTTCTGTAGGGTTATTTTTCTTCGGTGACTTTTTTGTTGTTTTATGAGATAATGCTATTCAATCTTCCATCTTATGAAATGTTTTACAAGTTAGCAGTTATATGTTTTTTAATTTGAAAAATTTTATTTAATTGAGAATATTTTCCTATGGTTACATGATTCATGTTCTTTCCCTTCCCTCCTTCCACCCCACTCCCAAAGCCAACAAGCAATTCCACTGGCTTTTACATGTGTCATTGATCAAGACCTATTTCCATATTATTGATATTTGCACTAGGGTGATCATTTAGAGTCTATATCCCTAATCACATCCCCATTGACTCATATGATCAAGCAGTTGTTTTTCTTCTGTTAGTAGAGAAGTCCATTACATTCTATTGAGCCACAGTGTATCCGCCTCTGTGTATAAGGTTCACCTGGTGCTCCTTTTACTCTGCATCAATTCCTGGCGGTCATTCCAGTTCACATGGAATTCCTCCAGTTCACTATTCCTTTGAGCACAATAGTATTCCATCACCAACAGATACCACAATTTGTTCAGCCATTCCCCAATCAAGGGCAAACCCTCATTTTCCAATTTTTTACCACCACTAAGGGTGCAGCTATAAATATTTTTGTACACATATTTTTCTCTATTATCTCTTTGGGGTACAAACTCAGCAGTGGTATGGTTGGATCAAAAGGCAGACAGTCTTTTAAAGACTTTTGGGCATAGTTCCAAACTGCCATCCAGAATGGTTGGATCAATTCACAACTCCACCAGCAATGCATTAACATCCCTTTTTTGTGTGTGGAGTAGATTGCTTGAATATGCCAAATTGAAGATTTTTTTTCTTTGATTTCAGTGCCTTCTCATTTTTTATCATTTTTAATTTGGCATTGTTGTTGAATTTGGTTCTAAAATTAAGTGCACATAGACAACCAATTCTGAAATGACGTCTACCTTGGTAAATCAGTCAGTTTAATTTTTTGAGAGTATAACATTGATCCCTGCTGACTATATTCAGGGCTTCCTGATTCCCTTTTTGAAGAAAATATTCATGAAATAAAAGTGTGAGGCATCTGAATAGTGCACAAACTTTCAGTTGCTTTCATTTTTTTGTTCTAAATTAAATATTTAAGCATACTCAAACCATATAATGAAATATAAATTTTGATTTAATTTGGAAGTTTTTCTGATGTTTTGAAGACAACTCCTGTTAGTCTAGATTTCTTCCCTCCAAGGTAACATTTACTTCATTTTTCTTCTAACCATTGGTCTGGAGCTATAAGTTTAATTCTTCTTTCACGTGATAGTTCTTCAGACATTTGAAGATTGCAATCATTTCCTCTTTGTTTTCCTTCAGAAGTTAACTCAGTGGAAGCAAAATATATAAATGTATATATTTGAGTATAAATATACACAAAATCTAACAAATAAAATATAATATGGGCATATATGTATATATATCTACATCTCATTTTCATTTAAAAATTTTTTAAATGTATATACTTTTTAGGAGGAACAGTAGCTATCTGAACTGAGGAAAGGAAGATGATCTATGTATATAAGGTAAGTTTTCTAGAGATAGTGAGATTGGTGGTAGTAGACTCTGTGTATTAGAAATTGTATTTGACTATTCTTCAAGGTTATCTCCATGAAAAAGAGTGGAATATGTTGGCTGTGATACTGCATTTATTTTACTACTTGAACTCAGGATGGATAGGTAATTGGGTCACTGATTCATTATATTTAAAATAAAATTTTTTGCTGGGCTTTTCATGTAAACCAATGACTTAGAAAAATCTGATGTATCTTCCAAAATTATTGCTAATAGTGGGGACCTTTGGGGTTGTGCTTTAAGAAAGCACTTTATTAATTTCATTTTCTGTTTGTATTTCTCACTAAAGCCAAAATCCTGTTGAAATTAATTGATGCTTCTGCAGTGAAGGCGAGAAACTCACTGGGAAAATTAGATCCTTAGTCTTGGTAAGTGGAAGTTCCTTAAAAAATCTAAAGGAGTCTCCAGAAGTTCCAAGAAAAGCAAAAAATAAAATAAAATGAATAAAGAGAAAGCAGATCCTGTAAAGAAAAATCAATGATGTTGAGATTATTTATAGCCAAAGCCGAGGCAAAACTAATAAGCAGGGACAATCACCAAAGATCTCTTGTAGGAGATAGAAATTGAGAGGAAATGTTAAGGAAGTTAGCAGTTTTTTGTAGTTATTTTAAAATTATATATGGGTGTGTGTGTGTGTGTATTACATGCATTATCACATTTCCTCACAAGTTTTCCTAAGTTATATGATTGAATTTATTTATTTAACTTCCTCCCTTTCCTTCCCTCTCCCAGTGATGGTTTAGTTGTTTATTTTAAAAGAAGGAATTGTTTTACTTTTATTCTTATTTACACTGAATACTCAGTTATAAATTATTTATAAACCAAACTACACATCAAAGAAATAAAACACCTTACATCTTTGAAGAAACTGAGTTATCTCATGTAAAGTGACATTAAAATTAGACATTTTTTAAAAAGCTCCAAGAAACTTATGCAGAAAATATATATAGATATAGATGTATTAATACACATGCAAATAAACCCAAGAACACTGCCCATTCAGGTGGCTTTGCTCCAAGAACCCTATTAATACTCCCAAAGTTACTATACTCTGATTCTACTGGCTACACATCTAACCTATATATTATACAAATGGCAAACCCTAAATACCTCACTGCTTTTATTTGTCCTGTACAGATAAAGGTAAACAGGAACAATTCCAGGCAAAGTTACATATTAGGTGATTTGTTTCAGGACCCTTGGCCTGCTTACTTTTCAATCTTTCTCCCTTTCTTGAAGAGTCCAGTGCACACAAACTCTCTTTTCCTGCTTTTGGATCAAATGCTGTCCTGATATCAGTAATTTACACTTCAATGGTTACCAGGAATAGAAGACTCTAATAGTCTTCAAAAAGCTGAAGTTGAGGTTTCAAAGCATATTAGTGAATGGAAGCTAATAGTTCTAAGAACTGGAGATGAAGAGCAGCAACATTTCAGGCATGAGGTGGGGCGGGGAAGGATAACTTGTGCAGGGGCAGGGAGTGGGAGATAGAACGGAAAATATGGAGGAAGCTGAGGGATTGAATTAGACTGGTGGCCCTATATGAATACAAGGAAAGGAGTAGACGTGAGGCAAAGGTAGAATTTTTAAGACCAGGCAACTGTTAAGATACAGGGTAATGAATAAATGTAAGCTAAGGATAATTTTGAGGTTGGCTCTCTGACAAAAACAAGATGGGTTAGTTTAGGGACAAAGTAACAATGCTGAATGATATACGTTGTGTTTCCCAATATTTCATACTAGATCTGAAGCCATTACCAACTGGAATAATCAAGAAAGGATTAATGGAGGCAGTATTTAGTTTTACATTAAGGGAGAAAACAAGGAGGGCATACACCCCTGGCATAGAGAATGTCTTGAGCAAAAAAAGAAAACAGAACAGTTGTAGGGCATGGTTGAGGGGCAATAATTTATTCAGGTTTGTTAGTATAGAGTACATTAACATTTCAAAATAAGGCTGGAAAGTTAGTCTTGACAAACTGTGGAGGTCTTTGAATGCCAAGCTAAGGTGATACAGTAAACAGAGAGGTGTTTGTAGACCAAGGAGACCTGATGTCAAATTCTAGTTTTTAATTGCTATAGTGATGGACAAGTCTTTTAACCTCTTTTGAGCCTCAAATTCTTCATCTTCATCATGAAAATTATGCTTGCATGAATTACCTTACACAGTTGTTGGAAACCTTAAACCTACCTTAAAACCTACATTTTAGTTACAATTTTCCTTGGACAATAGTAATCCATTAAAGAATTTTGAGCAGAGGAGTGGTGGAACTAGATCAAGGCATAATTTGTTCCTGGAGAATGGGTTGGAGGAAGAAGAGTGGAAAAAGCCTCAGGCAGCTATTTTGATAGTTCTGTGGATCAACCCTATTCAACTATACAGTACTTCTCTATTATCTATTTTTCCTCAAGGGCGGGGGAACAGTGGATATAATTCCTCTTTTCTTTCCTAAAAGTCCTGATAAGGTCCTTTCTATTGTTTTGTAACATAATATAGATTTCCTCTTGTGTAACATGGGTGCATGCCAGGTGCCATATGTCATGGGGAAACATAATGTTTGTTTTTTTTTTCTTTTTGGAAATTCATGTATTTATACAGATACTAACCTTTCTGGCAGACTTACGGAGTCTCTTTATTTAATGAAATTTTGTTTGATGCCAGGAGCAATGAAATGTTTTTTCCTCTTTGAATGGAACATTATATACACTTGTCTTCATTCTCTATGAAAATATACATTATTCTTTATACAATTGCCCTGGGCACTGGGGTCTGGGCTTGTTACTTATTATCTCTCATAAAGGAAAAACAAAGTGTTTTATTTGTGATACTTTATCACAGGTGTCTTTTTAGTACATTTGCCCAATTTTCTTAACCCTTTATTTTTAGAAAGTCATTCCATCTTAGAACAAGATCCTATGTTCTTTTATTGGATAAAAGGCTAAGGAAAAATAGATTGTGA
Organism: Monodelphis domestica; assembly: GCF_027887165.1. Taxonomy (NCBI): domain Eukaryota; kingdom Metazoa; phylum Chordata; class Mammalia; order Didelphimorphia; family Didelphidae; genus Monodelphis; species Monodelphis domestica. The sequence goes on along the minus strand of NC_077228.1, from coordinate 343,213,141 downwards.
CAAAAAACTTACTCCACTTTTTTTGTTCTGATAGCATGGTGAACTTTTTCATATTTTCCCCATCTCATTTCCCATCTTTTTTTTTTTAAATATATTTTATTTGATCATTTCCAAGCATTATTCGTTAAAGATCATTTTCTTTTCCTCCCCCCCACCTCCCATAGCCGACGCGTAAGTCCACTGGGCATTAGATGTTTTCTTGATTTGAACCCATTGCTTTGTTGATAGTATTTGCACTAGAGTGTTCATTTAGAGTCTGTCCTCTGTCATGTCCCCTCAACCTCTGTATTCAGGCAGTTGCTTTTCCTCGGTGTTTCCACTCCCATAGTTTATCCTTTGCTTATGAATGGTGTTTTTTTCTCCTGGATCCCTGCAAGTTGTTCAGGGACATTACACCGCCACTAATGGAGAAGTCCATTACATTCGATTATACCACAGTGTATTAGTCTCTGTGTACAATGTTCTCCTGGTTCTGCTCCTCTCGCTCTGCATCACTTCCTGGAGGTTGTTCCAGTCTCCATGGAACTTCTCCACTTTATTATTCCTTTTAGCACAATAGTACTCCATCACCAACATATACCACAGTTTGTTCAGCCATTCCCCAATTGATGGGCATCCCCTCGTTTTCCAGTTTTGGGCCACCACAAAGAGTGCAGCTATGAATATTTTTGTACAAGTCTTTTTGTCCATTATCTCTTTGGGGTACAGACCCAGCAGTGCTATGGCTGGGTCAAAGTCATTTCCCATCTTTTACATGCCAAGAATTTCCAATATTCCTAATCAGCCTTTCTTTTGCTCTGGCTTAGAAAAAGATATGGCTGACTTCTGCACATGACTCTATCCCTTTTGATACTTTGTTCCATGGATCATTTTCTCTTATCTGTAAACTTTTATTCTTTATATTATCCTCTTCTGCATTCTGCAGTCCAACCTGACTCATTTTCTTATTATTTTTCAACATGATACTCTCTCTTCCATCTTCATTACTTCACAGCAACAATTTCCCATGCTTAGAACTAATTTTCTCTTCACTTCTGCCTTCCTTCCTTCAAAGATGTAATTCAATCACCAATGATTTTCTGACTTCCCAACTGCTATGGACTATTCTAGCCAATTACATAGTATTTAAATACCTATTCCATACCTTGATGGAGATCCTATGCAGAATTTTAGTTAAAGAAGAATTCCCTGTAGATGGTGAAGTTCTCTACGTGTTCCTGTTTGTGTATGACATTGTGTTGATTGCATCCACAGCCTCCTGAAAAAATCTACTCAAAGTAGTTTGACCTGTCTATCAATTCAGGAAAGATCAAATGGATAAAGAATGTCTATAATGCAGATTTCTTTTTTTTTAATTAATGAAATTTGTTCACAAATGTCCCAGCCCTTCTTCACAAATGATATTGTCTGGGAGACATGTTTATATAAATTAAATCATTCATGTTTTCACCTTTTAGTTCACTCTTTGGAGGTAACATTCACACTTAATCACTGTGTTATGCTGTTCTCTTGGTTCTACTCATTTCATTGTTCATTATCCCACAAGTTCTTTCCAAGTTTTTTTTTTTTTAACTAGCCTGCTGATAATTTCTTATGGTGCAGCAGTATTCCATTATAATAATATACCATAATTTGTTTAGTCATTCTCCAAATGATGGACATCCCCTCAATTTCCAATGCCTTGCCACCACAAAGAGAGCTGTTCTAAGTATTTCAGAACATATAGATTCTTTTTCTTTTTCTTTGATCTCCTTAGGAAGCAGACTCAGCAATGGTATTTCTGGGTCTAAGGATATACAGTTTTATAACTCTCTGGGTGTAACTCCAAATTGCTCTCCAAAATGGCTGAATGAGTTGACAGCTCACTAATAGTGTATCAGTGTCCCTATTTTCCAACATCCCTTTTGTCATTTTAACCAATTTGATGGGTGGGAGATGCTATTTCAGAATTATTCTGGCATGCATTTCTCTAATTGGTAGTGATTTAGAACATTTTTTCAGATACTTATATATGGCTTTGATTTCTTCATTCAAAAATTGTCTATTCATATCTTTTGCGCATTTATCAACTGGGGCATGGCTCTTATTCTTACAAATGTGACAAAATTCTCTCTATATTTTAGATATGAGATCTCGATCTGAAAGACTATAAAATTTGCCCCTCTTCCCCTGGATTTTCTGCTTTCCTTTTAATCTTGGCAACATTTGTTTTTTTTATAAAACTTTTTAATTAAACATACTCCAAATTATCCATTTTACATTTGATGATGCTTTCTCTTGTTTACTCATAAATTCCTCTCCTATTCATAAATCTGATAGGTAATATTATTCTTTGTTCTTCTAATTTACTTATGATATCTCTTTTTATGTCTAGATCTTGTATCCATTTTGATCTTATCTTGGTGAATGGTGAAAAATATTACCTAGTTCTGCCAAACTACTTTCCAGTTGTCCCAACAATTTTTACCAAATAGTGATTTCTTATTCGTAAAACCTGGATCTATGTTTTTTTTCAAATACTAGGTTACTATAATCTTTTACTGCTACTTGCTGTTTGTCTGTTCTGGTCCACTGATTATCTTTCTATTTCTTAGCCAGTACTGGATAGTTTTGATAATTACTGATTTATAGTACATTTTAAAATCTGGTCCTACTAGACCTCTTTCCTTGACATATTTTTTTCCAAGTGAATTTTGTTATTATTTTTTAACTTAGTTGGGAGGGCATTGAATACATACATTAGTTTAGAAGGCTTTTCATTTTAATTCTACTGGCTTTGCCCATTACTATTAGTTTTTAATTTACATCTGAATAACATCTCAGGAAACTTGTTTAGAAAGTTCATATATACTACAAATAGTATATTGGGGACACGTATGTATGAATAGTGGTGGTCCAAACAGCTGAGATTTAAAAAGGAGAGCTGGGTTGCATAAATTTAAGGAAATTGCAAAGCACTCTTACTGACCCCAGCAAAAATCCATTTTTTCAGTACAAATATTTTACTGGTAATGATAAGTGACACTAAAAACCTGAAACACTACTATCTCCAAAGAACTGAAGATGAGCTTTATACACAGAGAAATGGAAAGATGGATGATAAATGGGAGCAGGTTGCCACATACAACTGTAAGAATATAAAAATTTAGGCTCTTATGCTAATATGAAATTTCTAAATTAATAATGTGGTCATTGATTTAAAAAATATTATAGCTTAAGTCAAAATGACTTTTAGTAGCTTTACTTACAAAATGATAGAAAGAGTGAAAGTGGAGAAATGTAAGAAGAAGATATAGAAATGTCTAGCCTATCACCCTAAATGTTGCTCTGGTGTTTGGCTCAGCTATGGCAGGGCTCGATAATCTTCAGCCACAGGACCTGGTGGTATTAGCAGCAAGGGTTCTACCAACACAGCCTCTTCCAGGAAAGGAAGGCCTCTCTCTCTGGAACCAATCTCTCCAGAAATCAGGAAAGGAAGGCCAGCTACTCACCTTGCAAGCTGATGCAGGATTCAGAGAAAGAGTCTCCTCCTTCAATCCAGCTCACAGATGCAGAGGTCCAAAACAAAGTCCAAAAAGCCAAGTTCCAAAGAACTCCCTTGGACAGGAAGTTCAGGACTTTTAAAAGTCCTTTTTTCCATATCACTTCCTGTCCCTTCCTCCACTTTACAGGAACCAATCTCAGTCTGTAAATTTGCCTAGCACTGCCAAAGGAGGTTGGCAGTGGCCTCTGCAGTTGTTACCCACTCTAGCAAGTGACTCATGAATTCTTTTACTTAGTGTTAAGTAAGGGTGCTTTGAGTTCTTGATTGATTAATTTAAAGGTTGCAGATTGATAAACAAAGAAAGTTTGATTCACTCTACACAATCTTCCCTTTGATTCTTTGGGAGACTAGTCTCCCCAATTAATCATTTAATATAATCAGCTAATGCGTCTCTAAAGATTTTCTAGCTACAGTTGCTTACAATATTGCACTTTTCTAAGAGGAAATGATAATAATTGGAGATAAGAAGGAAATAGAAGACAGAGAGCAAAATCAAGGTTTGCTAGGCATACTGACAAAAAGTCAATTAGGGGGTAGTCCCCTTTGGCATAAGAATCTACATTCAGAATAAATGTGTTCAACCTCCTTCAGTTCAATCAATTACATCCCATGGTTCATTCTAGATCTTCTGATGCAGTGTAGGTTTTTTTATGGCACTTTTACTTTCTTGATTCGAGGAGTTAGCCAGCTTCTTTTCCTGAAATTTCTCTCAAAATTTTTTTTAAATCTTGGATTTTATGAAAATTATATAATCCCCCATGAGGAGGGTGTTGACCAACACCTAGATCAACTCAGAATACATGGTTGAGTGATGGGGTATATGAATCAAATGCCAAAAGAAAAACTGAAAACATAAAAAAAGAAAAACAAATAGAAGAAAAAATTAAACTTTGGGAGTAAAGAAAATCAAAATAAAAACCATAATATAAAAATTTATGTACATAAAAATTTCCTGAGTAAGTATAAATCCATAACAGGTTCTTAAATCAGGGTCCAATTAAAGTGATCTCTGTCTTACAAGTCTGTAGGACAAATGCACTTACCCAGTGGCAGCCAGGACTACAGAAAGTTGCCATACTGCAAGAGAGGGGAAAAAAGGTCTAAATTTAGACATAAAAGGGAAGTATCATTCCCTGGTCTGATTTTTACCTTCACTCTCAGGGATAGGGGAGCCAAAATGACAGTCAAACTTAGACACTTGTCAGAATGTGGCACAGGGAAGACCTGCGTCTGACTTCTGTCAAACAGCTGCCTTGAACCTTAAACAAATCCTCTGTCTGGGAATAGATCTCATTAATCCCACAAGGATTGTTGGTCTTCTTGACCTTGTGCTTCTTTGCACTGTACAATGGCTCTTTTATTATCCCTTTTCCTAGAATCAGAAACAATTGTTAATCAAAGTTTCATAATATTTATCAATCAATGGCAGGTTTCCATATTCTAAGGTTTTTGGGTATGCATTAATATTAGAGCAAATGGATATTTTAAACTTATTCTATCAAAATTTATTGATTATATTTACTTTAAGTACAAGAAATAAGAATGGGAAAAAATCAATATTCTATTGAAAATAAAAAGAAAGCAATAATTAAAAAAATTCAGGAATTCAATATGTCAGCCAAAATAGTGTCTACTTTGTCTATGGACTTTTAAAATGGTATTATCTCTGGTCCTATCATAGGAGGGGTAAAAATAAAAAAAAAATTGCATTACAGAAGCTTCTTCACTTTTGGGAGGGGAATAGTCTGGAAAGGCTTAAAATTCACCTCTAGACTCTTTGAGGTTGCTTCCCCTCCTGAGTACCATCATTTATCTAGATTCCTTTGGTGATGCCTCTGGGGTTCCCCATGTTGAAGGGGATTTCCACTCTGAGTATAGTGTTGATGAGCCCCATTTTGGATATACTGTTGTGAGTCTTGATTTGACTCATTTGGATTATTATCTCTGTAGTTGTTTTTGTAATTGTAATTATTATTGTTATATCTATAATTATTATTTCTGAAATTACCATTATTCCTAAAATTCATGTTATTGAATACCTGATTCCAGTTTCTGAAATTTAACATTAAGTAACCTCTTTTTCCACATAAATAACACTTTGGTGCTTTATTTGTGGATTCTTACAAAGGGGCTATGGCCACTTCTCGATCTGCTTTTTCAATTTGTTCTCCTAAAATTTTAATTTCTTTAATTCCTCTACTGATTCATTTGTCATCTTCATCTTTCCTCTAGTGACTGTTAAATATGTATACAGCTACTCTCCTCAATTTTTCAGGGTCCATACTAGATCAGTTTGGGCAGTTGGTTTTAAAATAATCTTTTACCACTTTACAACAGTTTTATACAAACTGCCTTCTTATCTGCCTGACATCCCTTTCTCTGGAAAGGTCCAGGCCTATATATCTACCTCCCAGCTCAATAAGCCTATCCATAAATTGGGAGGGACTTTCATCGTTTTTTTGCTTAAGATTCTCAAACTTTGTGCATGTGCCTGGTCTGTCAGAACAAGCTCTCATTGCTGTTAATAATGCCTCTCTAGCCTGGCATAGTTTTGTGTAACCTTATTCATTGTTGAGGTTCCATTTTGGGTCCTCATAAGGTCAATGAATTGCTCTCCTTCCTTGGGCCTGATTAATAAGGGAGATGATTTTCTTTTTCTCTCTTTCTGTCAAAAAGGTTTGTAACAAATTTTCAATATCAACCCATCCAAGATCATATATCTGAAAAATGCTCTCTATTTTTTAAAATAATCACAATTGGGTCGTCTTCAAAGGAAAGAGTGTTTTGTTTGAATCTCAATATCCTGGGGTGTCAATGGTGTATGGTGTCTAAGGGAAACGACATGTCCACTCTTATTAAAGGTGGGTACTAACTTCAAGGGGAATAGGGTTTCAGCTGAATTATTTTTGTTTTCTACCTCTAGGCTCTATGTTTGGTTTTCAATGGGGTAGGTAAGGGGAAGGGTAGGAGTAGGTAAGTTGAGAGGGAGAGATTGTGGGCAGGGAAGGGTAGAGGAATGAAAGGTAGGGGCAGGAAGGGGAATGGATTGGGCAATGGGGAAGGGGCTGAGGCAGAGGAGGAAGGATGGGAGGTGGGGGAGGGGGAGGCATGTGTGGGTTTCGATAGTGGGCAGAGAAAAACTGAGCAGGGTAAGAGAGAGGGTAGTTATGGCAAGAGCAACGGTAGGATTAGATGGTGGGGGAGTATGAGGAGAGAGATCAGAGGTGGTGGTGGGAGGATTGTGTTAAGCAGGGGGAGCAGAATTGTGTAGAGCAGAATGGAACAGAGACTGAGTTGGCTCTGATAATGATGGAGTGTGGAGAGATGTCTCTCTTCTTACTCTGGAGCTTTTTAAAAGTTTTTTTCTCAATGCTTCTTATATAAGCCTTGAGCTCCTCCCCCAAATTTTCCTCCAGCTTCTTCTCAAGATCATTTGAGATATTTTCCAGTCATCTTTCAAGGTGAGTTTTTAGTTCAGCTTTGAGGTCAAGGGTTGGTTGAATGGTGAGAGGGATTGGTTGGGTTGAATGGGAAATGCATTGAACAGGATGCTGCTGAGATAAATCCCTCATCTATGTCTTGAGGTTATTCAGTCTATTTGTCAGTCTTTTCTTAAAGAGGGATAGATAAGCTGCAACATATGTTATTATAAGTATACCCAGGAACAGTGCTAAATAAAGCCATTGTAAAATGTTCTCTGGGATCATGAGCCATTTTAGATAGACAAGAAACAATATTTTCCCAATTTGAGCTATGCTGTTAAAAATAATAATTATTTGCCTTTTTAAATCTAATTATTAAAATTGCTTGCAATTCTACTTTTTATCAGTAGATGGTGCTATCCTAGAATGTAATGACTAGGAGTTAGAGTCAGGGTGTGGCCTTTTTAGGGACTTCAGATAAGGAAATTGTTGTAAGTATGGGCACATCCTTAATCAATTAGCTTTTAAATGGAAGGTGGGCAAAAAGCCTTAGCCAAGACAAAATTTAGTAAGGACAAGAGGAGAAAGCAAAAGCTTTGTATTTTAGGCAAAATAAAACACACTTTCTTGTTGGTAAAGCTCTCAGAGTATAGTCTGAATTTTAGCTAAGAGGTTTGGGAGAGTTTTCTACTCTTCTCCTCCCTAGGGGTAAAAACGCCAGGACCATGTGCTTCTACCACATGCTTTCAGGCCACTTCTCTGAGCTGGCCTGGAGGCAAAAACAGGTTACTGGTATTTTATTCTTAATAGATTTGGAAGCTTTTCAGGATTCAAGGAGCAGTTTTAGTTGTTCCTATTTCTGCTGACTGCTCGCCCTGGTAGAGCACATGGGGGTTTGTAAAGGTTAAATTTAATGGTTGGATGCAGTTTATTTACCAAAATAGCGGGGAAATAATAGAGAAATATGAAAGAGGTTAGAGAAAACACCTATACTAGTCCTCAGCCAGGAGGGCCAGTAGTAAGTAATCATGTAGTCTCCTCCAAGATGGAAGGAAACTAGGAAGGGAGTCAGCCATTTCACTCACCCAACCAAGTGGGCCAGGTGTCAGAGTCTAAGTTGAATGATCCAAGCTGCAGTCTCCAATGAAATTTCCTGGAGGGCTAGCTTAAGGAGATACTCTCCACTAGACTCAACTTCTCTAGACTTCCAGACCAAGAATTTTTGTGGCTTTTATGGTGGTTTCCTATCCCCACCCATATTCACAGGGGTCAATCACAGTTTCCAAAATTATCATACCTCTCATCCTCTGAAGGTAGCAACTCTCCTCCTAGGATTCATACCTTTGGAACCACAGGTTTCTGAGTGTGTGAACTCTTAAAGAATTCTAAAGTTTCTGGCTATTCTAGTGAGAAAAAGGGTGGAGTTCTTCCAAGTATCTTTCTGGCTTCTCACCTCCAAAGGTGGCTCTCCTCCTAGGAGTAAGAGTTTGTGGACTTCCCTTGCTTTAGGGTTAAGTATAGGTATTGCTTTTGTTGATTAATTCAAAAGTAGACAAAAGAGTTAATCCTGTGTTCAGTCTAGTGAGGTACTAAGTATAAGTTATTGTTATTCCAAAGTGTTAACTCCAACTAGACAAAAAAAAATAAAGGATTCACTTTTTACAAGTGCAAACTCAGAATAAACAAAGAGAACCAAGAAATTTCCTTTTACAGGTTGGAAAAGACTTTAAAGAATTCTGGGCTTGAGTTGGAAGCTTGTGGGGGGCAGGGTTGTTTCCCCCCCCCCCCCCCTTCCCAGGCAAGGTGTAGCTGGCTAATTGTTGCCTAAGAAAAAACATCCAGCTTACCAAGCAGCAGCTGGTAATTTAGTTGTTTTCAGTTTAAGGGGGAAAGAGAAAAAAGAGAAAAAAAAATTTGGACTTACCCTTCCTCGCAGCAACTGTAGCTTGTGGCTCCAGAATTAGCTACTAAAGACCTGACTTAAGGATAGTAAAAAGTGAAGAAAATTCAAGAAAACTGAAGAAAATTGAGGGTAATTATCACAACTTTTGTGATTTACCAATTATGTAAGAATATAAAAATTTAGGTTTTTATGCTAATATGAAATTTCTAAAATATGTGGTCATTGATTTAAAAATATTATAGCTTAAGTCAAAATGACTTTTAGTAACTTTATTTACAAAGTGGTGGAAAGAGTGAAAGTGGAGAATGTAAGAAGAGGATATAGAACTATCTAGCTTATCACCCTAAATGTTGCTCTGTTGTTTGGCTCAGCTATGTCAGGGCTTGATAATCTTCAGCCACAGGACCTGGTGGTATTAGCAACAAAGGTTCTACCAACACAGCCTCCTCCAGGAAAGGAAGGCCTCTCTCTCTGGAACCAATTTCTCCAGAAGCCAGGAAAGGAAGGCCAGCTACTCACCTAGCAAGCTGATGCAGGATTCAGAGAAAGAGTCTCCTTCTTCAGTCTAGCTCACAGATGCAGAGGTCCAAGACAAACTCCATAGTTCTTTTCCCATATCACTTCCTGTCTCTTCCTCCACTTTACGGGAACCAATCTCAGTCTGTAAATTTGCCTAGCACTGCCCAAGGAGGTTGGTAGTGGCCTCTGGAGTTGTCACCCACTCTAGCAAGTGACTCATGAATTCTCTTACTTAGTGTTAAGTAGGGGTGCTTTGAGTTCTTGATTAATTTAAAGGTTTCTGATTAATAAGCAAAGAAAGTTTGATCTGTTCTTCACACAACCAATAATGAACTCATTATTTTTGTATATGTATGCATATGTATATATGCATGTATATATGTACATATGCATGTATATATATATGCATAGTCACACATCACACTCATGTTATCTTCCTTCAAACAATGTAAGCTCCTTGAAAGCAAGGGCTATTTCATTTTTTTGTCTTTGTATCCCTAGCATCTGTTACACTGCCTGGCATATAGTATTCATTTAACATATGGTTGTTGATTGATCAAAATCCTTCCTAATGATTAATAATTATATTAAAACAAATTAATGCATCATGTACAAATATACATGTATATATTTATACATATATATGTATATATATATTTCACCTTTCATTACCGATCTTCTTTCTTCTAAGAGCTGGGAGGCATGTTTCATTATTCACTTGAATTCACTGCTGATCACTACACATATCAGAGTTCTGAAGTCTTTCAACATTGTTCTACATTTTTGTAGCTATTGGGTAAGTTGTTCTATTCCAAATTTCTTTGATTTTTTCAGTCTTTAGCTCCTTGACCATTCTGCAGCACTAACAGTATTGGTAATTCTCTTCTTAGATAATATATTATCCTGATTCTAACAAAGCTTTCTTATTATTTTTCATTGTCTCAATATCTTTCTCCTCTGATTAATATTTCTGTTTCCTTCACTGGATTATTTTCTTCCTCCTGACCTCTAAACATTAATATTTCCCAAAGTTCTCTCTTTAACCCTTTTATTCTTGGGGATTGTATCCATCTTCATAGCTGCAATTATTATCTGTATGCCAATGATGATTACCATATCTATTATTCAGCCTGAATCTTAATCTTGAGGTATATTCCCATACTTCTGCCTTCAGGATATCTTTACTTAGATGTCCTTCCGGCATCTCATCAACATATTCCACACTCATTATCTTTCCTCTATCCATACTATTCTTGTTATGGAAGCACCTTCTATCTTAGCACATAGTCTCAAAAAATTTGGGAGTCATATTTAATTATTCTTTCTGTAAATTCAATCAGTTGTCAAAACCTGTCAATTTTACCTTCACAATATCTTTCAAGCACATCAATTTTACCACTAGTTTAGGCCAACATCATCTCTCAACTGTATTTTTAAAACAGCCTTTTAACTATTCCTTCTGATTCTAGCATCTCCTAACACTAATCTAGCCACTGGAGAGCTACCAATGTAATGTTCCTGGTATTGAAGTCTGACTATAGTACTTTCTGTTTAAAACCTTTAGAGGTTCTCTAATATAAACAGAATAAAATGTATACTCTGTGCCCTGGTACTAAAAGCCTTCTATAATCTTTCTCCAACCTATGTTTCTAGCTTTCTCTCCCATTCCTTTTATATAATCTCTATTTTCCATTCAAAATGGACGCTCTCCCTCTCTCTCTCTCTTTTTCTTTTTAAAAGCCCTTATCTTCTGTCTTAGAATCTATACAAAATATTGGTTCCAATCAGAAGAACAATAAAGGTGAGGCAATTAGGACTAAACAACTTTCCTAGTGTCACATAGCCAGGAAGTGTCTGAGGCCATATTTGAACCCAGGACCTCCCACATCCAGGCCTGGAGCTCTATCCACTGAGATGCCTATCTGTCCCTTACATGTCTCTTAAGGTGGTTTCATAGGGATTGTTGTTAATTAAAGGGAAATCTGCATAGCTGCATGGTTCTTCTCCTTCTAAGAACCTTGTGTGTTAAGAGTACCATACAGTCAGGAAGAGAAGAATGATCTCAGAGGGTGGGGGCAGAATGGGTCAACATGGTAGCTATGGGGATGTAAACCAAAGGCAATGGAGTAACAGTGGAAGAATGACAGAAGAATTAAGGAACAAGGGGAAGTTTAAACTAAGGAACATCAAGAGAAATGAGTATGATGTTGTTCAGTCATTTCAGTCTTATCTGACCTTTGTGATACCATTTCGGAGTTTTCTTGGCCAAAATGTTAGATTTTTTTTTTGACATTTCCTTCTCCAGATCATTTTACAGGTAAAGAACTAAGGCAAACAGGGTCAGATGACTAGCTCTAGGTCATACAGCTAGTGTCTTAGGCTAGATTTGAATTCACAAAAATGCATCTTTCTGATTTCAAGCCCAGATGCTCCAGAGGCATGATAGAAAGAACAAAGCTGAACCTTATTTGTGACCAGTCATATAAGTAATGTGGACTGAGCAAGTCTGTGAGAAAGTGGACAACTTTCTAGCAACTATGGGTACTCTCCTTCTAAGGGGGCCTCAATTTCAGTGTAGTACTAATTTGTGATAACTATAGATAGTTCCCTCTAGAAGGTGGGAATTAGAGGAAAGGAGGCTTCTTGATTCTTTAGGAATCATCAGTTTTTCCCCTTTAGAGAGCAAGATTCATGGGAAAACTCTGAGTAGGATACAAGAGAAAAAGAGGGATTGTGTGAGGGCTGCCTATATTTAATCTAGCACTTTGGCACCTACTCCAGGAGATACTGTCAACACTAAGACAAAGCACTTAAAATATGTGTATTATAACCTTGTTATTTCATAGTTTCCAGATGCTAAAAAAATGTTCAGAATAAATTTATAGTGGAAATTATTACATTGATAAACATCAAGAAAGTTTATATAAATACATCCAAAAATGTAATATATTAGGCCATTCCCAAGTAATAATTAGTTTTGCATACTCAGAATGCTTTAGGTCTTAGTCCTAGTGAATCTCTTTATGATTTTTGAGCAGCCCAACTAGTATCTTAAAGGCAATAGATGCTTCAGGCAGGAATCTGCAATTAGAAATCAGGATCACTTTAATGTCCATAGACACAGTACTTCTTTCTTCAGAGACAATAATGAGAAAGGAGTTTTACTTCTTGATCGGGTAGTGGTAAAATGCACTTGAGGATAAATCAACCAACCAAATTCAAGTGGATGAGTGTGGTTATTCATGGGCCCTAATAACGGATCAACTGCCATATTCTTTGAATCAAGACAGGATATTATCTATTCCTTTCAAAAAGTTCTATAAAAGAGAACAATCTCTCCATATCCAAAGATGTGGAATATGACAAAAGTAAGGATTTTCTTCCATAGCTTTTATTCAATAGTAGAGAATAGAAGTGGATAAATGCATCTTAATGAATTTGTTTTCTTTCACAGAAGTCTTGTCTTTCTTGACCAAAAGCCATGACTTGGATGCTCCTCAGAGATCTCCTAAGTGGAGTAAATAAATATTCAACAGGAATTGGTCGAATCTGGCTGGCTGTCATCTTTATGTTCCGTTTGCTGGTCTACATGGTAGCTGCAGAACATGTTTGGAAAGATGAACAGAAGGAATTTGAATGTAACATTAGGCAGCCTGGTTGTGAAAATGTCTGTTTTGACTACTTCTTCCCCATCTCCCAGGCTAGGCTTTGGGCCTTGCAGCTGATCATGGTCTCTACTCCTTCTCTTCTGGTTGCTTTGCATGTGGCCTACCGTTTGGGCCGTGAAAAAAGGCACAATAAGAAATTTTATGTTAGTCCAGGTAGCAAGGATGGGGGCCTATGGTACACTTATATCATTAGCCTTGTTGTCAAAACTGGTTTTGAAATTGGCTTCCTGGCTTTGTTTTACAAGTTATATGATGGATTTAGAGTACCCTACCTTGTGAAATGTGATATAAGACCTTGCCCTAACACTGTGGATTGCTTTATCTCCAAACCTACTGAGAAGAAAATCTTCCTTTACTTCTTGTTAGTCACATCATGTCTGTGCATTGTTTTGAATATCGTTGAGTTAGGTTATCTGGTTCTCAAGAGTTTTGTAAAGTGCTGCCTTCAACGATATGCTCAGAATTTCAAATCTTCAGCTTATAAGTGTCATAACCTTGATTATGCCATGTGCAATGAGATTGTCCCGAAACTGCACCAGAAGCACAACTCTGACTGTTCCAGAAGCATTCCTCAAAAACTTGATAGAAGTGATTTGCAAGAATGGTGAAAAAAGAACTGTAGGGTGTTCAGAAACAGGATTTAAATGGTGCTGCAATTCAGAGTGTCCCAGATCAAGTGCTTTGATGGATATGAAAAAGAAACAGATATATAAAATATATCTTCAGTTGTAAATATAATTTTATAATCAAGCACTACATATACATATGTAGTGCTGGATTTAATTTTTTCCCAAGTAATCTAAAGAGATTTGAAGGCTGTGAAGATGGGATTGACTTTCCCCTTGCCTACTTTTAAATTTAATCAACCAAAAACTGAAAACATCCCTACTAAAAGTGGGTGAAAACTCAGAAATGACTGACCACCCCCTAGGCAGTGCTAAGCAAATTTAAAGACTGCAATTGGTCCTTGTAAAGTAGAGGAAGGGTCAGGAAATGATGTATAAAAAGGGCTATAAAAGATGATGAACTTCCAGTGCAAGGGGTCTTCATCCTGAATTTTCGGGTTAGAAGATCTTCTCCTTTAGGACTTTGGTCTTTGGCTTCATTTGGACCTGGGACTCTGGCTTTTGGACTGCTTCTGGTAAGACTACTCTTCTCCCTTTGGATCTTTTCCTGGTGAGTGAAAAGCTGGCCTTCCTTTCCTGGCTTCTGGAGAGATTAGTTCCAGAGAGGCCTCCCCTTCTAGGATAAGGCCACATGGGTTGAACCCTTGCTTAATTGACCACCAAATTCTCTGGCAGAGCTTGAGTTGAGCCAGGGACTGGAGCAACATTTAGGGTGATAAGCTACACTTCTTACTCTACCCTCTTTCACATTTCTTTACTTTCACTCTCTCCATAATTTTTTTCTTATAAATAAAAGCTGCTAAAAGTAATTTTAAGTTGGGTTTATTAATTGTAAAATTGGGGACCAGAGTATTATCTTAGGATTCTCATATATTTAGTCCAACCATAAAATTTAATTCCTTACAAGGCAAATGCAATATACCCTTAGTTTCAAATTTTAGTAAGCATATTGATCATGCTTCTTACAATGTCTTGCACATCAGTAGGTAATTAAACTTTTTTGAATTAAATGATCAATGCAGCATAATATATAGGAAGAGAATGAGAAGAAGTATTTGTTATAAATTAGGGGTTAACAACTTTTTCAAAGTAGCTTCCCAGACCTCCATTTATTTATTCTCTTCTTGTGCAAGGTTTTATGGAAGTTAGGCCAAAGACCACAAGGAAGACTACACACTTCGCTCAACTAAACCATTTAGCAAAGCTGGGTGGGTAGGGATACCCACAAACTAGGACTCAAATCATGGACCTAAGCTAAGAACAGAAGGGTTGGGAGGAGTCACAACTCAAAATTTTATCAGCAAATATAGTATTCCATTAGCAGGAATGGAACAAGGAAATATTCAAGGAAAAGTCAACAAGGGGGAATAAAGAAACATTGAATATGCATGATGAAAATTCTTCAAAGACAAAATATGCCTACTTTACAAGTTTACCTAGAGCTTGCTCTGTCCCTTTGTAACTCTGGTGGCAGAGGGGGGTGGATATTACAAATTATAGCATATTTAGGCTTATTAGCCAGCAACTACTATGGATAAACTGCTTAAATTGTAGACAAACTAGACAACCCTGCTAATTATTTGGTCTTGTTTATATAATTTATAATTTCTCACAGTTTGAGGTAGAGCTTACACTTAGGTTATTTACCCATTGGGGAAGGTAATAAAAAGTCACTTTCATCTATGATACCCTTTGTTTTCATCTTGTTTCAGAGAAAGGGCATGCACTAGCTCCATCTATTCTACAAATTGTAGTATGCTTTTATTGTCACACTGTAACATATCTCCCAAAAGCTCATTTCATTCATTCACTAATTCAACAAAAGCTATGCTAGGTACTGAAGAAAAAAAGTTGCCCTTAAGGAGCTTACATCTTACCTGGAGTTACAACATATAAAAAGACAAAGAAAATAATTTGAAGAGGGAGAATGGACTATGGGGAAATGGGAAAGATTCCATATAAGATAATATCAGAATGAAGACTTGAAGGAAGCTAAACTTTTTAAAGAGATGAGAAAGGAGTATGGTTGAGGCAGTATAGTGTGGAGAGGTTAGAGTGTTGGATCTGAAGTTGGAAGATTTGGGTTCCATTCTCACTTCTGACATTTTCTAGTTGTGTCATCCTGTTCCTTCTCAAACTCCTTTGCTGGATTTTCATCCTGGTTAGGTCTACTAATCATGGGAGTCCTCCCAAGGCTCTGTCTTCAATTCTCTTTTTCCTCTATATTGTCCTGGTTGGTGATTCCATAAACTCAAATTGGTTCAATTATTTCTATGCAGATAATTTCTAAATTTATGCTTCTAGAATTGACATCTTTCCTGACCTCCAGCCTCTTATCACCAACAGCTGCTAGGATATCTTGAACTAGATGTATCATTTTCAACATGTCTAAAGCAGAACTTATGATGTTTTCTCCCCATAATTCTTCCTTTTTCCAAATGTCCAAATACTGTTGAGGACAACATCCTCTTCCTAGTTATACAGGTCCACAACCTAGGTATCATCCTCGACATATTTACACTCACCCCAAATATTCAACCTATTGCCAAATTTTGTCATTTGTTTCCACATCTCTATATGTCTGCTTCTTACTCACCCAGCCATCAGCCTGGTGCATACTTTTACCACCTTTCCTATAAACAATTACAACAGCCTTTTGGTTGGGCTGTTGGCTTCATCTCTCCATAGTTTTGTCTTCCACCCATTTGCCAAAGTAATTTTTTTAAAGAGTATGTCTGACCACATCATTGCTACACTTGCTAAACTCCATTGGCTCCCTATTACCTCTAGGATCCTCTTTATTATCTCCAGAAATATCAAATCCTCTTTTGATTTTAAATCTTTTTCACAACATGGCCCCTTCCTACCTTTTCAGTTTTCTTAATTCTATTCCACTCTACAGAATTGATGATGTAGGAACGGATTTTATTCACTCAGATAAATTGCTCACTTGACTGTCTTTTGACTGGCCATCCCCCCATGCTGAGGGTTTTTTTTAAGTGCTGTTATAAACATTACATTTTTATAAAGTGCTTAGCAAAGTGTCTAGTACATAATAGGTGCTATATAAATACTAGTTGTTATCATCATCAACCTCTGGCTCTGGCCTTTCTTCAAGATACAGTTCAAATTCCACTTTCTGTAGGCAGTTCCTTACTCTTGCCCTTCCTTCCCCCATCCACTAGTGCTACACCTTTGAGATTACTTCCAATTCAGATAATACACACATTTCTTGTATGTATCTAGTTATGTATACTCCTCTTTCCTTTTAGAATATGAGCTCCTAGAGAGCAGGGATGGATTCCCAGTTCTTAGTATACAGTATCTGGAACACAGTAAATACTTATTGCTTGATGATTGACATCCTAAGCCTTAATTTTCTCCTCTTATCACGAGGGGGTTGAATTAGATAAATTCTAATATTCTGTGAATGCAATACAGGTATGAGGGAGGAGCCTGTGCAAAGAATGGAGACAGGAGATGGAATGCAAACCCTTTTTTGGAGCAAAGAGTTTTGCTCATGGTTCCAAGCAGCAAGGGACTAAAGTTTTGACATAGAAAGTAAGGGACCTGGACCTTTTACTCTGTTATTTTATTATTCTGATAGTATGATGAGGTTATGACAATATATGAAATTTAATTTTTTTTCATAAAAACCCTTACCTTCCATCTTGGAATCAATACTGTGTATTGGTTCCAAGGCAGAAGAGTGGTAAGGGCTAGGCAATGGGGTTCAAGTGACTTGCCTAGGATTACACAAGTTGGAAGTGTGTGAGGTTAGATTTGAACCTAGGACCTCCCATCTCTAGGCCTGGGTCTCAGTCCACTGAGATACCCAGCTAACCCCAAAACTGAATGTTTTTGTTCATTGGGCAGGAGACTGATTGGATTAGATGACTTCTAAAGCTTAGATCCCAGAATTTTGTGACCAGTCAATAGAAATTGATTATAGGTGAAAGTGTATGCATTATAATTCTAATGAAAATCCTTTCATTAATTTAAACAGCAAAAAATTCAGTTAATCAGCAAACATTTAGTAAGCCTCTTCCATGTACTTGTACTGTGTTAGGCACTGGATATAAAGATGAGAATGAAACAGTTTCTGCTTTCAGAGGCAAATTCCTTGTCATATGTAAATATATTTATTTAAAATTTTTCACAATGTGAACATGTACTCTGCTAGAAAAATACTTTGATGGCAGAATTCAAATGCTCCAGCATTGGGCTGTTCCTATGGGTGTCCCATTATAGTTTATCTTAAATAAATGCTTGGATTGTTGTCAGAAATAAAAAGCTTTTGAGTGACAGTATGATATCATCCTTACGTTGTGTCAGGTTAACAAACTTCAACCTCTTTAAGAATGAGGCAATGATTTCTTCTCTAGCCATGACGACAGAACTTTCTGTAATGAAGAAGACAACATGACAGTGTAACTAGAGACTCAAATGGAAAAAAGGAAAACTCCAACTATAGAAAAACAATATTAAATGCCACTTTTCCTAACAGACTTTTTCTTTCTGGATTTCAACAGGTTATCAAATTGTTATGGAGAGATGGACAATTAGGGTATATAAGAAGATTTTGGAATCTAACTACTTGGTTGATCTGAATATTAGAAGGATGATAGAGTTATTGTAAAGACTTTTGCTGACTAAGGAAAGGTCAACATTAAGTTGTATACTTCAGGCAAGTGGTTAGGGAAATGTCAAAAGAACAAGAATGCTAGCTGTATCAACAATGTAATTTCCATAGCTTGAAATAGATCATGAACTAATCCGATAACTATCAATCCCCTCTGACCAAAAGAAACACTAAATTCTTGAGTTATCAAGGTTGCTTTCATTAAATTGGCATATGCTTAATTTTCTAAGTAGAGAAAGTATGGTAACTTGAGATTTGACTTTTCATGGGAAATTAAAGGCAGCTCCAAATAAACTAAGCTTCTTGGCTAGAACAGATTGCTCCCAATTAAATTAATTTTGTTTAAAGACTAAAAGTTGCATTATGCAAGGACAAGGAGATAAAGGGCAAAATCAACTCAATACCCACTCCTGCATAAACATGGCATTTCAGGTGATTTCTTCATTGATTGTTAAATCCACAAAAAATTCAATTTATTACAGAAAAAAATCAGTGAAAGTGGCTATTTAGCACTATATAAGCAAAATAACTGGTTGTGTAAAATGTTAATTAAAAAATATAATCAGGTTAATGTTTAAAGGTAGACAGAAGCTTAGTTTTCCATTACCTAGAAGCAACTACCTAAAAATTACTCTTTATGTCCCCTCCCCTATCAAGAATGCTTTTTAAGTCATGCATTTCTTTTATATATGCATATTTGTCTGAGTTTTATATATATTAGATATATATGAGTTATTTATATATATACATATCACTTTTATAAATCTGTGGTCTTTTAGCTTTGTTAGTAGTGAATCTCAACAGATTGTACCCCTAAACTTACACATCTTTCTTGAAAATGGGAGTACATGAATTAAACATTCAGGATTGAACTATATATTGATCATATTTGAGAAATTTTAGCTCACAATTATACAAACAACTGTTCATCACAAACATAATTAGCTCAGATGACCAATTTGCTTTAACTTAACTCTAACAATTTCTGTTAATAAATCACTCATCCATAAACACTCCATAGTTAAAGATGACCCATACACAAAAGGAAGATGAATAGGCCTAAAAGGAAGGGGACTGGAGCAGGAGTTATCAATAGACCTCAGAAGGATCAGCATAGCTGGGTGGCTCAGTGGAAAGAGCCCTGGATCTGGTGTCAAGAAGAACTGAGTTCAAATCTAGCTTCAAACACTTACTGTGTGACCATTATCAAGTAATTTAACCTTTTTTTGCCTTAAGTCACTGGAGAAGGAAATGCAAAACACTCTTGTCTCTCTGTCAAGAAAACCCCATGAACAATATTGGTGTGCTATAGTCCAAAGGTCCAAAGAATTGGACATGACTGACTGGAAGCAGGAAGAGCAGAGACAGGAAGATTAAATATTAGAATATGCTAAGGCTTGCAGAGAATGATAATAACAATTTTAAAAGTTTTTTTTTTTTAAAGATATGTTGGAGTAAGTCCATTTCTTGTTGGAGACAGATGATATAATCCAACAAATTCATGTCGAAAAATGTTTAAGGAGCATGTACTCTGTACACTGAATTGTTTGCAGCCTTGAATGTTAAAAATAAATAGAGGAGGGGAAACAGAACTACTCTTACTCTGCTTTGCTTTCATATCAAGGACTAGTAAATAGTAGAATAAACATGGGTAAGAGGAAATTGAAACCTGAGAAGTGAGTACACAATGAAAGAAAATATCTCACTTTAAATGACTTAAATGCTCATGAAATGATTTCATTTCTCTAGGCATATTGTTTTAGTTCATATTCTAAAAAGATCTCATTAAGAGGAAAAAATATAAAAGATACATATTTGTAAACCTTAAGATGCTATATGAATAGTATTATTACACTGAAATAAAATACATTGGTGTGCATCATATTAATTTTAGTTTGCATTCAGATGGGGGAGGAATGTGAATAGAAATGTGCCTTATACTTGAGACAAAATGTTACACTCAAAGGTTCGATAAGAACTTTCTTGTTGATAATCTTTCAGAAATCATGGTGAATGGGAAACAAAAAGAATGGAGATCTACAAATGTTCTAGTTTTTCTAAAGCCTCTACATAGGCAACTCTTAAAATTCTCAAGAAATAATCACTAGAAGCCAGTGTGAGTTCAACTAAGAACTTAATGTGCATCCTACTTAGGCCCTCATTATCTCTTGTCTGTATTATTGTGATAGCCTAAAGGGTCTTCCTCTCTTTATCAATTCAGTTTCTTTACAACTGCCAAACTGATTTCGCTAAAGCACACATTCACCTTCCTGCTCAAGAAGCTTTAGTGGCTTAATAATACCTCTAGAATAAAATCCAAATTCATCTGTCTAGCTCCACCTCATCTTTCCTTAGAGACTTCACATTATTCCCCAGGACACTAAATACTTGTCCAATAAAGAACAGTCAAATATTCATTTATGGAATGCTCTCCTCCTTTCCTTTCCTTCTTGCAGAATACTTAACTTCCTTCAAGGGACAACTCAAGCAGATCTTTCCTGATTTTCCCAGTTATTAGTGTCCAAAAGAATTTGGGGGTGTTTGTTTCTTTCCAGCAGATAGGAGAGAATTGAGGATAGAAACTGTTCTATTGTCTTTGTATTCCTAGTGCCTGATGCATAGTAGGCACTGTTTGTTAAATTGAATTGACTTGAATTAGATGCCACATCTAGAGTCAGAGATACATCAAAAAGCTGAAAGTATTAACTGTTGCCTCAAATATTCCTAGTTTTTTGTTTGAGTAACAACTTGGTCATCATCACATACCATCTCTGTTTTAAATTTATCTATTTCTATATTTCCCTAATAAAACATAAGATTCTTGAAGGAATGGATAGTTGTTTTTTATTATTATAGTCTCCATGGTTAGCACATGTTGAAGAGACAGAACCAAATGGCGGATAGTGCTGAACTCAAGTCAGCCCGAGCTGAGCTTGAATCCTGTCTGTGATACTTATTTACTGTGTAACCAAGGAAAAGTCACAACCTCTGCCCTGCTTTCTTTATCTGTAAAATGAGAGAATAATACTTGTTCTTACAGGGTTGTTGTGATGAGTAGACTAGAATAGAATGTAAAGTGTCTTGAAAACTTTAAAGCCCTATGTAAATGAAAGTTATTACAGTATGGAGAGGCAGCTTGACATAGTAAAGTTGGCTTGGAGTCAGAAGTCCTGCTTCTTATGCATTTTGACTATATGTTTCTGGGCAGATTATTTACCCTCTCAGTAACAAAGGCAATTGTCTAATATTTTAAGTTTCAGAACTTGCAATACTAGAGAATTTTGTTATCTAGGAGTTTCCCATACCAAAGAAACCATTGATCTAATTCTTATCTCTAAGCAATTTGCATTTAATAAAACTATCTTCTGGATTTTTTCTTGTCATCATGAACAGGTCATAAATGCGATTTATACATATATATATACACACACATATATATACATATATATACACACATATATACATATATATGTATTTTTAAAAAAGCATATTTATTTAGGTTGTCCATTCTAACATATATACTAGCATATATATTCCAGGTGTCATATTGGTGGAGTCAGTCATTTTACATATTGGTATAGACGTTCCATTAGATTACACAATAGTAATTTTTTTTAACACAGTAACTGATCAAATTTCTTTTTTAATTTCAAATTCTTTAAGATATCCTATTTTCCTTTAAGAACCAGCAAAATTCTACTGGACTAAAAAGAAAAATTCACTTACTCTATCTTGATGAATGAAAATGCAAATTCCCAAATATTCTAAATTCAATGCTGGGCAAGTAGAAAAAAAGCCATGTATTGAGCTTTTTCCACAGATAATTTTCCCAAGTCTGCCCCAGCAAGTATACTCCTATGCTCTTTTATTCGTGCTCCACACTGCAGCCCAATACCATGAGAGACCTCTGCCCTGAATTGTTGATAATCTATGCCTGAATTAATTCTTTATTAACAAACCCCTTCATCATGTACTCTCCATCTCTGCCTCCCATTTTCATTATTCAAACACTTCTCCATTCCCAGCTGCCTGTTTCCTTATTCTCATTTCCCTCAATTACCAATGTCTCACTCTAAAGCTACTCACCCTCTCTTCCTCTCTGCTTTCTGGAATATCTGTTCTACAGTTACCTATTCTCTTTCAAAATCTTTTACTTTCCCACTCCATCTCTATGCTAGCACTGAAACCTCACCTCCAGACTCATTGGTTGTGGTGGGAGAATTCAAATGCTATTTGCTCCCCATTACCACTTCCAGACTTTCTCTTTACCACCAGTACTCTGTAACTTCTACTTCCTTGAGATTATTCAATCAAAGCTCTAGTGGTTGTCTACCAACCTCTAGGATATTCTCTTTTGTTGTGCCAGGCAAGGTGGTCTGGTAGATAAAGAGTCCTGGGCCTTGAGTCAGGGAGATCTGAATTTAAATGCAACTTCAGAGACTTGCCCACTATGACTTGGCTAAGTTATTTAAACTTAGTTGGTTTTAATATTCTCAACAGTAAAATGGGAAAGTAACATCTACCTCCCAAAGTTGTAAGGTTCAGAGAAGATATTTGTAAGACACTATATGCCTGGCATATAGTGAACATACTGTTTCATTCCTTCCTTTCCTCTTTGTTCATTGAGTTCAGGTGCCTAGCTTATAGCCCTTTTGGTTTCCCTAATTTCTGCCCTTATACTTCAACACACATCTTGATATTTCCTCAAACATCCTAACTTCCCAGTTCCTCAATGTACTCATTTCTCATGACATTATGCCCCATCCCATCTCATTATAGAGATAGTCACATATGATCTTGTCATCACCTTCAAATATCTACTTCAACGTTCATGAACTCTCAAATTCTCTCATCTGATTAGTGTTATTTTACCTCTTCTATTTTGCACCAGTAAATGCTATTATTTATCTTTATCATAACCTTCAAACCTTCCATTCCTCAGAACTTTCTATTTCTAAGTCATTAACCCAGGCCATACTCTCCTCCCTTCCTCATTTTGATCCATGGGAAAACCACTTCAACTAAACATGGTCCTCTCCTCTCTTGGCCTTTCAAGCCTCAGCCTTGGAGTGTTCCTACTACTTGCTGCCTCTACTTCTACTCATGTGTTGTTGGAGCTAGAGAAAATCATGAAACTACGTTGACAACCCTTTTCCAATAACCTAATTGACCATCTCACTTACCCATTACTTTTTCCAAATGTTTATTCTTTCTCAAACTTCCCATGATTCTCCTTTCAAATGAAGATCTTGCCTCATTCTTCACTTAAAAAAAAAAAAACAAACAACCCAAACCTTACTACATTTGGCTAGTTCCATCTTTTCCTCTCATCATCTCACATCTCTCAGATGCCTTTTGTCATCATTCATCTCATCTTCTTGCCATATCAACTTCACCCTACATGCCCACAATTGATTCTATTCCAGTCTATCATCTTAGGCAAACTGCCCCCTTATTTCCACTCTCACTTTTATCTCTCCATTCTCTGTCAACAAAATGCCCTAGTCTCTCCATATCAAAAAGCTCATTTGATTTTTATCCCTGCCCAGGTATCACCCCATAATTTTTTCTGTGTGTGGAAAATTCTTGAGTAGGTTATTAACAATTTGTACATCTTTTTTATTTTCCATAGTCTGACTTCTGCCCTCACCATTCAATTGAAAGTATTCTCTCCAGTTACCAATGATCTATCAATTGTCAAATGAAATGGACTTTTCTCAATCTTCACCCTTCTTGACTTTTCTGGAACCCTCAACATTGTCGATCACCCTCTTCTTGCTATTACCTTTACTCTAGATTTCCAAAACATTCCTATATCCTAGATCACCTTCCACCTGTCTGGTTGTTCTGTCTTCTTTGCTGGATCCTCATCCTCCCATTCATTCATCATTTATAACTCTGGGTGTACTAAGGTCTTTTTCTCTCTATACCATTTTGCACAGTGATCTCTTTGGTTTCCATAAGCTCAATTATTATTTCAAAGCTAATAATTCTCAGATCTCTTTACCTCCACCTATTTCCAACTGCCTATTAGACTGGATGTCCTATACACAACTTAAAATCAGCATGTCCAAAACTGAACTTATATCTTCCCTCAACCCCAAATTCTGCCATAAATTATTACTGTAGAGGGCATTGCTATCTTCCCAGTTACGTAGGTTTGTAACCCACTTGTCCTCCTTCATGATCTCACTCTTATCTCTACATATTCTTTCTTAGCTGCTAAGTCCTGTTCATTTTAGGTCCATACATCTATCATTTGATGTTGACATCACCCTAGTATAGGCCCTCAAAATCACATATTACTGGCCCTCTCCTATCTTTCCAGGATCTTACTCTCCCCCATGAATTTGATATTTTGTCCCAACTTTGGACATTTTGACTTTTCCATGCCTGGAATTTTTTTCACTGGTTTCTAAGCTTTCTTGGCTTCAAGTCCTGGCTCAAATCTATCCCACATGTTAAGCCTTTCCTAATCCTCCTGAATGCTAAATCCTTCCTTCCTGATTATCTCCAATGTATCTCATATATTTTACTGGTATACTGTTGTTTGCCCCATTAGATTGAGCTCCTTAAGGGCAGGGACGGCCTTTCTTTGTGTTGTAGTGCAAAACAGTCTTTAACATGCCAGGTGCTTATTAATTCTTGCCAAGTGCTCCCCCCCCCCCCCATTTCTTTCTCCACTTGAAAGAATTGAGGATGTTTATCCTGGCAAACATTTGGGGGATATTATCACTTGTCATTATTGAATGGTTGTCATGTAGATTTTATTCTGCATGGCTCCAAAGGGCAGAAATAGCTCTTGGGCCAAATTTATAGAGGCAGTTAAGCACAATGGTAAGATAACAGGATGTGGAGTACTGGAGATCTGGGTTCAAATTCCAAATCTTACTATCTATGTGGCTTTAGGGAAGTCATGATAATATTGTGGGTAAGGACTGCATTTGCACTCGGAGAATTAGGTTGTACTAGATCCTGTCTCTAAGATCCTGCTCAGCTTTCAGTCCTATGAAGCCAGGGGTCTACTCTAATTAGCATGTTGATAAGATACACATTGACTATATAGTCTACTCAAGATACCTCTCCTCTCTCATCCATAACCCATGATTACTGGCCTGTGTCTTGGAAAAGACCAACAGCTATTAGACCACAATTCACTTAGGGCAATAGTACTCTTGAAAACTGAACATATGTTCAATTTATTCCAGATGGGAAAGGGACTGGACTTGTAGTGTCAAAAGTATAGGGAAGTCCAGGTGAGGAAACTATCAACTCAGGATACCTTCTATGTAATTTGAAAATTGATTGTTGCCTAGGGCACTAAGAGGTTAAACACTGGTCCAAAAAAAGTTAATACTGTGTCAGAGGTGGAACTTCAGCTTCAATATACAGTACTTTCTTGCCTCTCATGCTATTCTAATATGCCAGCACATAAGATTATAAAAAAACTAATCAATGAATTATGCATGCCCCTTCAGAGATCTGTGAAAATCTCTCTAATTAAATATGATCTGAAGGCAACTTAAGTGGAAATGTATTTGTGATGTTATTTTGCCATCTAGTGGCCATTTTTCTCAGTATGCACCATAACAAATAAAATCAAGGTTAATTTAACATACAGGTTTGTTCCCAATGATTTTATACGTCACCACTTCACCACTAGACAAATAAAAAATGAGGAGACAATTGTCACAAAGAAATGTACCAAAAATGAGATAATGCTATGCTAACACCACCATGTAAAGATCCAGAGTATTATAGAAAGGACATGGAAGTTGGAACTTGATTCAAGTTCCAGCTAGGCTAATTGCTTGCTTGCACATTTCCTCAATTATAAAAAGGGAAATGATACTAGATAATCTTAAACATTCATTTTCCTGTTTCTCTTCTCTGCTTCAATTGATCTCTTTGGCTTTTTTAAAAAATTATTTTTTAAAACCCTTTCTTTCCTTCTTAGAAGCAATTCCATGTACTGGTTCTGTCTTCTAGAAGAATTGTTAAGGGATGGGCAAGGGCCCTAAGTGATTTGGCAAGGGTTACACTGCTGGAGAAGTCTAAGGCTAGATGTGAACCTAGGACCTTCTGTCTCCAGGCCAGGCTCTCTAGCCACTGAGCAACCAAGTTGCCTCATTCCCTTGGTTTCTTTAAGATTCATATAAAATTCCATCTTCTACAGGAAGGTTTCCCTGACCTCTCTTACTTCCAGTTCCTTCTCTCTGGTAATTATTTCCTGTTTACATTGTGCATATATTTTTTTTGCATGTTGTCTTCAAAATGAGACTGTAAGCTCAAAAGTAGGGACTATTTTTGTTTTGTTTTGTTTTTTTGTCTCCCGAGAGCTTAACATATTGTTTGGCACAAAGTAGGCTCTTAATAAATGTTTATTGATTTGTCATTTAAAACGGGATTTTTATTTTTTTTGGCCAAGTCAATATGGTCTAGTAAAAGGAAGATTAGAGAAAGGATTCAAGCAAATAAAAATATGGGACTTTTGTTTGTTTCAGGTCCAGATTTAATTTTAGCCTCCCTTTCTATTCTGTTCACCAATAAATAATCTTATTGCAGGATACATCCTCCTGATAATATCCAAGCGCTCTTTATTCTACCATTACAGTATAAACTATATCAGAGCATGGCAGTACTCTTGGCTATGAATGAGAAAGGACCATAGAAGCTATCATCTAGTTGAACCCTCTCACTTTACAGAGAAAGAAATGAGCCCTAGGGAGTTTAAGTGACCTGGCTATCACACCCCTAGTAAATAGTAAAGTTATATTCAAACAGTCCTTTTTCTAACTCATGCTGAAATTCTTCAAAGATTTTATTAATATCCTTTATTTGCACAGTACCTTCATTTCTGAATACATATTGCTTTCTTCTCCTACCCAGTGAGTCATTCTTTATACCCCCAAATAAAAGAAATAAACAATAGTTTTGCAAAACCAACCAGCAGATCAGTCTGGCATGGCAGTATACTAGTCATCTTTTAAACAGTATTCTAGATTTGGAACCAAACCTGGCAAGCCAAATTTGTTCCTTAGAATGTAGAAGGGTCAGGTTGTAAGTCTGAAAGCAAATGTAATATCCAGACCAGAGTTGACAAAGAGATATTAACTCTACCCCAGCTTCCTAATTCTTTCCCAAACATCCAACTCTTCCTTGCCTCCCAATTAGAATGGATTGCTTAGCTATGTATAACAAAAACCTAACATCTGTATAATTGAGAGACTATTTGCCATAAATTATCATAAAAAGAAAAATCAAACAGCTAGAACATTACAGAAGTTATACACTATCACTTCAACAGAGAAATAGGATTAGAGTTAGGGTAGATTATAATTGATAATATTGACAGATCATATGAAAATACATGGCAGGAGGAGGAAGCAATAATTTGGTCTGAGGAATCAAGTAGACTATAGGCTTTGCAAATCTCAATACAGATTATTTGCTTCTAATAGTCTATAGTTTTCTTTCAGAGGCAATGAGGTATGCAGGCTTTGTACAGGAAAAATACAAAAACATCACATTTATCAAAAAACTCCAAAGACCCATAACCACACACACACACAATATTCTATCAAAACTATACACTTTTTATTTGAAATTCTTACACAACAGCCATTCAAAACACAATGACGGCTGTTACTGGTGCTTTGCTTCATTCACTTCAGGCTGATAAGTAGCTTTGGGCTTATCTGTTTTCACTAATGGGAAATTGGGCTCAGGTCATCTGTTCCTTTATTCATTTTGTGGAGGCAGCAGGAAGGTACCAGAATTGTTAATTTTCTCATTTTACCGTGAGAAATTAATTTCACTAAAAAAATCCCTCCTATAATTAGATACTGCTTTGCTGTCTTTGATCTAGAATTGCTTGAGTTTATTTAGCTAATTTAGTGTATTTCATGTTAAGAATTTAGCACATACAAGGTATACTGCAATTATGCATGCATTTACACCCTCCCATTCCCATGGTTATACCTGAGATAAAAAATACAGAAAGTTTCTCTACATAGTCTCTACTTATTTTTCTGCTGTCAACAACTCATATTAGAGAACAGCAAGATATATGATGAGTACTGACTGACAATCAAGTGGATGTGGTTTTATTTTATTTCACTGGGCCTGGGAAAACTGTCTGATAAATTAATATCCATCATCTTTGAAACTGGTAGAACATCTGCCCAACAATTTACCTCAGGTTTTGTTGTGAGCCTCAAATTATGTAATGTTATAAATATAGTCTGAAAAATACAAACTGCTATAAAAACATAAGGTGAGGAACACTCATTTGCTTGCCATTGGCTGTAGAAAGAGAACATAGAAATAATCCATTATCATTTTCTGTTTCTCCTCCATTTTCTTCCTACCTTTTCATGGCTGAGGCAGTGAGTTTGGATTACAGTACCTGCCTGATCCTTTTCCTCATAGAATTACGATGATTAAACCCTAAGCCTGAAACTCAAAAGTAAAGCAAGTCCTAAACATACACATCAAATTATAAGCATTTGTAAATCATTTCCTCCCTGTATGGTCTTATTAACACATGTAGCCAATAAATATCAAAGTATCCTTGAAGTATTTTGTCCTTTCTTGGACTTTCAAGAATGCAAAGAATTAATGAGGTGAGAAGAAAAATTTTAGGAAATTCTGCTAAGGCCTCTCATTATTTTTTAATAATAAAGGAATGAGACCCTTAAAGATTCTTAAAGAAGGCTGTCAAGGGTGGAACTGGATGAGGCTATGAATGTTCACTTAATCTCTCTATAGCCCTCTTTCTCTCTTTACTAACATCCCATCATTTTTTTAAAACAACAAAAGCATCAGTAAAAATATGTGAATATGCTGTGTGCAGATTTACTCATTATAAAGCATGAAGAAATTTATACCATCCTTTGTAGTTTCTATATCCACCTTTTAATTATCTGAAGATTTGTGGGTGGGGTAGAAGTACAATCCAAGGAAAAAAACCTACATATAATTTTAGTATTTCATAACCATCATATTTTCTTCTCCCTAAAGTTATACAAATAATTTCTTTATAATAAATTCTACAGTACCTACATATTTTAAAATCCTGTCATTCTGAATCCCTCTTTCCCTTGCTTTTTTGGAACCTCTTGGCGTTCAAGTGTTGATAAAGGGATTATTTAATTCAGAAATTTCTTAGGGTTTTAGCCTAGTAAGACATTAGTAAATAAACATATAAATATCTTCCCTGAAAGAGAGAAGGAACAATCCTTAAAGCAAGTACACAAGTGAGGTAAAACATGCAATCTAGGGAAACTGCAATCTCTTAGTTTTTCCTTTTTAAAGGTCCTTTCCTATTTTTTAACGTTCCTTATAAATGTCAAAAAGCATTCACAATAACTAAATTATACTCTTTGCTGAGTTCATTTTTAAAAGGAAAAAATTGAAAGGCTTAGGTTACAATGTAAAAGTTAGGAAAAACCAATATAAATCAAAGATATAATTAAAATCTTAGGAAACTATAGAGTAGACTGGATAACTAGTGATATAATTTTTAAGTGCTTTTCTCTAATAGATTTGAAGCATAATTCAATATGGCACTGATAATTAAATTGAGAACATTTCTGTTTAGAAAAAGTTTGACAACATTCCATGTAAAAAATCAGCTCACTTTTTTCTACTGAATTTCTTCCCTTTTTGTATAAACAGTGCTTATTTTAAAAGTTGGCCATAAACTGGTACAGTATAACACCTTTGCAAGTAGGGCATAACTGAAATCAACTGCTATATCCCAGCTGAGAATGGATACCCTATTCCTCCTCTAATAAAAATATAGGATAATCCAAGTCTTGTTTATTCCAAGTCTACTTTATTCTGTCCCTTGTATTTCAAAATAACAAGGTTAAACGCTATTAAAATATTGCTTTTGACCATAACTTATGACAATGCATATTGGTGATGAATGACATGACTTCTCATTTATAAGTTTTTAAGATCATTACATTTGGAAAAATTAAAATATAGTAAAAGAACATTTAGACTATATATGACAAAATGTTTCTGTTACTAAGAAACAGACTTTAATTCCCCAATTATATTTTAGAACATTGCCTCATTCTATTACATTTAGTCATTGGTATTAATCTCTTGTAAGTGATACATAGATGAATAGCCAATAACAATTTTAGTCAATTTTCCTAATTTGGGGGGGGAGGAGGAGGAACCCAGGTACCCTAAATTCATACGTTAAGGGCCATCACCATAGTATTTATAAAAAATAATTTATTAAGCACTTACTTGCACATGATGCTGTGCTAGGCACTATATAAGAGCCAATTAGACAGAATTTCCTGTTGTCAAAGACTTGGCAAACTGTATGGAAAAATCCAGTTAACAAAACTTTAATATTAAAATTATTCAAAGCTACCTATAAGCTATTGCTAATCTCAAACACACCATGTTTTAGTTGTCCATAAGAGAAAATTATGAATTCATAAATAACAGTGACTTTAGCAAAGTGTAAGAATTTTAATTCATGTCACATTTTATATCTTCCCAGAAATTTAAAGAGGCAAATGGACTGTTCAACATGTCCCACAGCTTCAGGAAAATAAAACTACAGTACTTTAAAGATAAAATGTCCTTTAAAAATTTTAAAAAGAAAATAATTCACTGGTTGATCATGATTGCTCAGAATACTATCAAGCTGACGCTTAATGTGCTTTTTTTTGTTTGTGAACTTTATAATACAAAGAAGATGATACCTTCATATCATCATGGTATGACTATTAAGTTAATCTGTCATAAGACAATCAAAGAATAGAAACTAACAGTGTTATTTATGACAGAGAAGTGCAATTATAAATGATGGAAACTGGCTTTACAGGAAAGCCAAAAGATTTTTTAAAAAAATCAGTTGACTTTAGAGTAAAAGTTAAATCAATAAAATATTTTAAAACCATATTTACCTTGTATTTTTGGGGTACAGATTATTTAAAAATTTAATACCAGTGAATGTAAAGCTAAGTTAAATGGTAAATGAATACTGTGTTCGTTAAAACCAACAATTACTATTAATACTGCTTTTGAGGTCCATTCTAAAAAAGAAAAAAAACCCTGTGAATATGGTAGAAAAATAGACAGATTATAGAATGTAAGAATTTAAACTGTAAAATCACAGCATTCTATTTCCTTTACAGGAAACGTTTTGTTTATATTATTTTAAATGTTTGGACTCTTACATTTTATAGAATCAAGATGGAATTTTATTTTTACCTATTTTAAGGTATATAAAAATGTCTTAAAAATATTTTCCCTTATGAGTTTATAAATTTTAAAGCTATACACCAATTTGTAAATTCAGAAAATTAAAAAAAACCTTTATAAGATACCATGTATAAAACAAGAAATGAAATGTGATTTTTATTTAAGGCAATACTGGGCTACTTCACAATTTACCACCTCAAATATATATATACACTGCTCCACACTACTAAATTTTCTATCACATTCACAATGGATTCTTTAATACCAAATGTTTAAAATCTCTGATGTAAATTCTTTATTCACATTTCCATTGTAATTCCTCTATATTCAATTAGAAGCACTGAGGGAAAAAAAGTGTAGCTATAGGAAACTGTTAAAAGAATCTGCTTTAACTACACATGAATGCCATCCATCCAAAGATATTGGATGGTAAACTTACAAATATGAGCATGTTGTTAGTATGATGTATTTACCCTATGAAATGTAATTTCATCAAATTCCTCTTGTAAATAAATGCTGTATGCAAAATAAACTGGATATGGCAGATTTTCTAGCTTTAGTTTAAAAAGTTCTTAATTTAAAACAATTAAAGACAATTTTAAAAACTTGATCACTTAGTTACAAATTAAAATTCCGAATATAAATGTGTCATTTAATAGTTTAGACTTACAGACTGCTGGTGGCAGCAAATGATTTACAATAATAAATATATACAAAAAAGGTATCTACAAATAAGGAGTACTGTTATACATGAGCAGTGACCTGGTGAAAGATACCAATCACAGACAATTCACAAAGATTTAGTTCATGGAAAGGACAATTTTTTTTTATAGAAATTTGAGGTTTAGCTCAATTATTTACAAAAATTGAAGCAATGATTATGTTCCTCAAGTCCCATAGGGATAAAACCACAAAATTTTACATGACTAGAGTCATGATTTTTTTTTTTCCAGGTTAATTCACTTCAACAACAACAACAACAACAAAAAACAATAATAATAAAAAAATTCACAAATACTAGCATGCTTGATGGCTTCCTATTCAAAATAAAAATGTACAGTTTGTATTCAGAGTATATTAGTTATCAGTACTACAATTCTCCATTTTCATTACCCCTACTTATTTCTTTTGTGCCTGAAATATTTGTATCATTTGAATGTACTTCAAGTTTTTTCAGACTGACAGTAGGTTTCATTTCCTGAAGCTGCTTTAATACAAGTTCAGTGCAATCTTTAAGAGTTTTGTCTAAAACAATTTTTACATTTTCACTGCACTGAAGTTGTGATGGATTGGCAAACTGTACAAAGGTCTCACTTTCAGAACATGTCCATATGTGATCACCACTTGCAAAAGAAGTCTTGTCAGTGGATTTTCTTGAGTTTGAGTGAGAGCCTTTTTTAGTTCCATTGTTTTGATGGTCCTTGTCCGTATTTTTCTTTTGCTTCACTGCAGACTCCTCAAGAAACTTGAGAAACGATACTTCAAATCCCATTGGTTTAAATGAACTCCAGTCAAAAGTTGTAGGTTGCTCCTCTGTGGTTTGAATTGCAACTGCTGTTTCTTCTTCTTTATGCATGCTATTTACTTCAACTGCCAAAATTTCTTCTGGCTTTTCAACCTTCTTCTTTTTGTTTTGGGAGACAGCTTTTTCTTTACTTGCTCTCTTTAAGTTGTTTGATTGTTGTTTTTCAGATTGACAGGTGATATTTTCCTGAATGTCAGTGCTTATAGATGAAGCTGTATTATCTTCTTGGTTCTCCACAGTTGCACTGTCTTCATTAATCAGTTTGGTAATAAACAATTCTGTTAATTCATCCATTTCATCTTTTTCAACCTCACTCTGTAGAACTGTTGTTGTACTTGAGTCATTGGTGCTCTCAGATATACATGTATCAGATTCTTTCACATCACTTTTTTTGTCTACTTCTTGTTCAGAAGAAGTATCTTTTACTTGTGCTGGACAACACTGTTTGAAGACAATGAGAAGATCACGGTGTTGTGAAGTAAATGACTTTGATAACTTGTGGCATTTATAATGTCTAATTATATTGTTCTCACTTGTAACAACTGATGAGCATCCCTTTATCATACATGGATATTGGGTTACAAATCTGCTTGTACACTCAGATAAAGCATCATTCCTAGCTTTTATAGAATACACGTGCTTTCCACGTTTCAAAGAGTAAGGTTTATTTTCTTCAACCTGCTCAGCTTTTGAATTTTTGTTTTCTGAAATAATATTTTTCTTTCGTTTGTTTTTAGAAGCCTTGCTTCCCTCTTTTCCAGACCTGTTGTGTTTTGTCCCTCGATGTTTAGATCTTGATTTCTCTTGGTTTGCCTTACTTGATATGTTTTCTTGACCAGGTGTCAATCTTCTTGGCCTAATTAAGTGAGCTTTATGTTTGTCATTATGTTTATTAAAAATGTGTCGCAGTAGATTAGATCTAGTTGCATAAATTCGGTCACAACCTTCACAATCACATTTGTAAATACCATCTTCTTCTATTTTTTTGGGCCTGAATTTGACTGCATGGTCCATCTCAAGATGAATAATATAGTTCAAACATGTAGTAAATGAAGACTTACAATGGGACTGATCACATGGAAATCTCCCACAATCTAGGATGGGGGGCATACTTGCAATTTCCTCAGCAGTCATCTCATGAAGTTTCATGTAGTGCTGTAACAAACTAGTTACCTCTTGAAAAATTCGAGAGCAGTCACTCACTTGACATCTGAATTCTTTCACAGTCTGTTTAGTTTCAGTTTCTTCACTTTCTTTACAAGCTTCACTTTCTTCTTCAATCTCCACAGGGAATACAGGTAGATCTGATTTATGTACAGCCTGGTAATGAAGAATCAAGTTTTGCTGAATTGTAAAAGCTGCAAAACAACCTTGATGAACACACCTATATGGTCTATAGGGACTATATCTTGTTGGCACCTCAGGAGATTGGGTTTCTGGTTTTTTGTGTTTTATCTCCTCCTTTTCTTTTTTATGCCTCCTATTTTTTCGACCTTTTATCTCTATGTTATTGCAAGAATGTGTGTCACATTGCTCTGGAGTAGCTGTAACTGTTGGTGGAGAACTTTCTGTTTTTTCAGGATTTTTTTTTTCTATAAGCGGAGTTTCTGCAGTCATTGCCACAGTATTTATGGTAATTTCCTTCTGTATCTCAACTTCTACAGGAGGTTGTACTTCACTTTTATTTTCCACTGTCAAAGTGGTCTGTTTTTTTATTTCTACAACTTGTGGGGTTGCTGTTACATTTTCATTCTGAGATTTTTTTCCATAAGGTCTCTTAATTTTTAATTTGACCATCTCTTCTGATGTAAAGTGATGTACCAATTGACAGTGTGCCCGGAGATTAGAATTTCTTGTAAATGTTTTTGGACAGGTAGTTACAACACATTTGAATGGAGCATACTTGAGTTGATGTTTCTTAATTTCCATAATCATCTCTGCAGTATAGTGATGAATTTTACCATAGTGTTTAAATAAGGCATCCTTTGTCATAGCACTGTAGGTACAACCTTGGTCTTGGCATACAAAAGGTTTATTAACTTTATCACTATACTGAATATTATTTCCCACTTCAGAAGTCTGCTGAATGACTACTGTATTTGGGATTGCTTTAACTGGTGTGGAAACCAAAGGAGCTGATGTATTCACTGGTAGACACTGGGGTACCTTACCTGGAAGAGGAACAGATATGTCATTTTCTAACTTTAGTTTCTGTAAGCCTTCCAAAATTTCTAATACTTGAAAATCATCCTTAAGTGGCATTTCAGGCTTAGGAGAGTTGCCATTTGCAGTGGTGATATCTCTTTGCAATGAAAACTGAGACATATCAGGCATTTTCGAATTTTGCATTATATTTACTGAAGGGATCTGAGTGTTATAACTCATCTGTGAATTTTGTGATGCTCCAATGACATCTTGGATTTCATTTTTAACTTCAAGGATTTGAGAACCCATAGCAGTTTTAATAATTTCCAGAGTCTTTTCAAAGTTCTGTATAACACTGTCCTCAGAAATCTGCAAGTCAGAGTTTACTGAGGTAGTGCATGAATTCATAGCCATCATTTGGGAATCTCCATTTTCAGTTTTTATTGCTAAAGGAGTTAATGCAGCATGAGACTCAAGATTTGCTTTGAAGTTTTCTTTAATACTGGCCATAAACAATTGATTGTCAACATTATTTAACTTCTGTGTGAGATTTTCCACCAATGCCTGGGGCTGAAGATTATCAGTTGGTGTCTGTGCATTTCCTTCAATGCTCTTTGCTAATAGTCCCATTGCTGTTAAGTCATTTGTCCCTAAGTTTTGAGGACTATTCTCATGTAATGGTGGAGCAGCTTTCCTCTTTCTTTTAGAAGCACAGTTTCCCTTTTTATTTAAATGACTAGCCCTTACATTCTGGGGACCACTTATAACTGAAGCACGGGAACTATTAGTGGTAAAATTTTGTGATGATCCAACAGAACTGGGAAATGAACCCGAGCACAAACCATTTTCAACAGTCTTCAGTAGTAATTCATCTGGTGGAAATACTGGCAAGTTGCTGCAGTCATTCATGGAAGGAGTTTTTGTGCTTAGAGTCCTATTTTGATCTGTTAGCAGAGTATTTGGATGACAGACAGTCTGCAACAGAGGAGAAACATCTGGATTGGGTATAACTGCTGCATTTACTTGTGTTGCATCAGTGACACAAGTTGTTGGAACCATGTGTGAAAGAATCTCTGTATTCTCATATGTATTGGTAATACCAGCAGTCTCCAAGGCTTGTTTGATAATTTCACTTCCTTCCTCATTCACAGTGGTATTAAAATTAGTCACAGCAGAACGAGGAAATGTATTCTGTAAAAACGTTGATGCCCGATTTTCAGATGTAAGTAGCTGAAGAAATGATGGATCTTTAAAACATGTTTCTGAACTGAAGGTAGGTTGTGGTGGTTGCTGTACATTTATTGCATTTGTAGAGAGTATCATGTTGGCAAGAAGAGAAGACTGACCATTACTCTGCAAAGCTTCTTGAGAAATTTCTGATCCTTCTAGTGGCTTACAATAGGACCGTTTAGACAAATGTCCACCCAGTGATCTGGGATTAGTAAAAACCCTGTAACACCTGCTACAGATAAACTTACCATCTCTAATTATTGCTGGCCACTTAGCCCTTTTATTATGTTTGGGTTTTCTTTCTTTACCATTGGGGCCCCGTCCACGGTCCTTTTTATTTTTTTCTGGTGCTGGATGTTGTGGGGTGGTGGCACTGAGGCTATTTGCAGTGTTTACTTCTGAAGAAAAAACTGTATTTGGGGCACTCTCTTCCTTTACAAAGGCAGCATTAGTATTTCCTTCAACTTGTGAGAAGTGATTTGTATTATTTTCCAGCTGGGAAAATACTGAATTAGTTCCATTATCTGCTGGTGAAGGGAAAAGAGATATTGAACCACTTTCTGAAGGCAAAGGAAGGAAAGGATCTGAACCACTGTCAATATTCAATGGCAAAACCGTTTTTGCTATATCTTCCAATTGGGATGGCAATGCTGTGTTTGACAAATTTTCCATTGGGGCACATAATACACCTGGTTCACTTTTAACATGAGAAGGAAAATTTGTACTCATGACACTTTCCATTGAGGGCAACAATGGATTTGATAAATTTTCTAGATGAATTGGAAAAAGAGGAGTTGAAACATGTGGCAACTGAGCTGAGCCATGTGGCAACTGAGTTGAACAAGTAGGTTTCACACTGGTTTTGGTCTGGGGTGTAAAAACACTATTACTGTTACTGTTCACCTGTGATGGCAAAAAATACACACACTTTCCTTCACTTGGTGTATTTAGGTTGCTGGATCGCTGCCTTCCTTTGCTTTTACGCTGCATTTTAAATGCTGCATATTGGTCAGGATGTGCTGTTTTCATGTGTTTCCCAATACTTTGTGAAGAATTATAAGATCGAGTACATCCTTCAACCTGACAACAGAATTTCTGTACTGGAGCTGTTGGTGGAACAGGTGGAGCCACTAAAGGACTGCTCAGATTGGGTTGTGGTGGAACAAAAGTGATACCTTCTAATGTCTTAAGTGGTAAATTATAAAGACCAGATGTAGTTTTAGCATTACCTTCAAATTCAAGTTTGGAAATAGGCAAATTGTTTTGAAATACTGCTTGATTTTGTAAGGTAAAGGTCATAAGGTTGTTAACTTGTCTTTCTAAGTTTTGAGGTGCAAGATCACCTATTTTAAGGGGATCTGAATTTGCTGAAGTATTTTGAACATGCTCTCCCTGATTTAAGCAATTATTCTCTTTTCTTACCTGCAAACCTGGAAGACAAGAATCATTACAAGCATCCTTAACTTTTGTACATAATTGGGTACCCACAGAATTATCAGTGTTCATCATACAGCCTGTAGCAGCCAATTTTTCCTGCTTCACAATATTATCCTGGAGTCCTTGGCTGAGAGACACTTTAATGCTGTGGGTTAATGCATTTGTTTCATTTTGTGAAAGAAAAGGAATAACAGGGTTTTCTGAACAATCAGGCAATAATGTATCAGTCTGCCCAAGAACAGAGACAGAAATTTTTCCTTGCTCAGTCACAAATGATTCTGTTTTGTTTTGGTCCCAAGAACTGCTTCCATCTACTGCTAAGTTGTTACTAGTGTCATTTTCTGAAGGAAGCACAGATTTCTCATTTTTAATATTTTCATCTATGTTTTCACTCACTTTTGAAGGCTGAACTGATTCATCAGATGGATTGGTTTGGCCTTCAGGAGCCTGCACTTTTTCAGTATTGTGATCATCCAAATGCTTTTCGAGCTCACTCTGAGAACGATAAACTTTCCCACAACTTGTGAATTTGCAGGTATAGGTATTATAGTGCTGTGCTTCATGATCATAAAGTAGATAGGCTTCTGAAAATATTCTGCCACACTTAGGAAACATACACTTTGCTCTAAAGACCTGGTGCTCTTTTCTATGTGTTAAAAGCTCTGCATAACTATTAAAACCTGCCTTGCATTTTATCTGTATACATATATAGGGTTTACTGCCACAGTGCATTTGTAAATGATCATTGAGATGAGTAACACTTACAAAATGCCTCCGACAATACTGGCAAATAACTTTTTTGCTTTGCATTTCAAGGAAACGCTTAGCTTCTTCATTATCTTTGTGTCCTTTGACATGAGCAATTAAGTTTTTAAAATATTTAAAACCTTTCTTACAGAAAGCTACAGGACAAGTGAATTCATTGACAGGTATTGGCTTCTGAACAGGTTCATAAGATTTATCTTTGTCATCATTTTCATCATCCGAACCATCATTGTCATTGAACACAATGAAATCAGCGGAATAAAGACTGTTCTTCTTTATGGGACGCTGCTCTTGTTTGGTTATCGCAACAGTCTTTTGATTCTGATTGGTCGTTGGTACTTTAGGAGGTCTTCCTAATCTTCTCAGTGGTTTCATAGCAGCCAGTCTCTCTTTACTAGACTGTTTAACATGTAAAGTCACATGAGGAACAAAAGATTCTTTAGAATTAAAGTTTTTTGCACAGATTGGGCAACTGTAAACCCCATCTTTATAATGCTTCTGTGCATGTCTTACTATTCTATGTCCAAGAAATTCTTTGTCACATAGCACACAATACTGCATGTAGGCCTGCCAGTTTCTAAACCTAGCTGATATAAATCCTCTTTCTCTTAACTTTTTGATTTCTTTCTTTTTTTCTTTCTCATCTCGTATGCCTTTAAGAAGGCTTGAGGCTTCATCAAAACAGCCAGAAAGTCCATTTACAGAAGTTTCTTTTCTCTCTCCTTGGTAGTCATCTACTTTTTCATACACTTCACTGTCATTTAATTCATCTATTGAAGACACAATAGATGCCTCTTCTCCCATTAATGCAAGGCATTGTCGTTTCAAGGTTTTCCAGTCCCAGAACTCTGGATCAAAGGGCCATTGCGTTTTTAACACAAGTAAGAGCTCACAGCGTAGTGAATTTGGTATTGGAAGATTCTCTTCATCATATTTCTGGTCAGGCTGGTTATACAACATTTCAACAGCATAATACGCATCGACTGTGGGTTCAAGAAGAAATTCACTCAACTGACAAGCACGCTTGACCTCCAGATCTTCAGGCAACAAGCATGAAATTGTTTTGCAAATAGATATTTTTACTTCAGTGTTTTCAGCAGAGTCTAATCGAAGAGCTTTCACACATAGTTCAATGCAGGTGGCAAGCCCAGCTCCTTCAGTCTGCAAAAACAAAGAAATAACTGTAAACATTTAAAGATCTACATAGTAGTAATTTACAAACCAAATGTTGTTCCAATTGTTATGATTACTATATGTGAAAACCAGTGATGAGGGGAAAACTTGATGCAGAAATAATTAATTTAAACTCTTAGATTTGGCTGGGTGAAACTGAAATCAACTTAATCAAAGGGTAAGAAGTCCATCAAATATCATAAAAATCTAAAAATGAAAAACTTTCTTACATTGCCCATCAAATAACAACTTGGTGTAAGAATATTTTCTGATTCTTTATAATAAGGACTTAGCAGTATAAAACTCAAAGGACAAATAAATCACCTTGCCCTCTGGTTACAACTTGAGAATGAGAGTTACAACTGTGAGAACTTAATTTATTCTGGTTTTATAGTTTCAAAATTTTAGAGGACAAAGCAGCATAAACCATGTTTCATGATCAACATCTTAGTCTGGATAGTAGACAGAAGACTACAATTACAATCATAAAAGTACCGAATGTGAAAGTGGGATGGGAGGACAGATGAGAGGAAAGAATACAAGGGGGAATCACAGAATTGTAAGAGGGCAAAAGGATAGAGCCACATCAACAGAAAAGAAGTAAGCAATGAGAAAAAAAGAGACAGTATGGTATAGGGGTAAAAAGAAAGCTAGAAGCTTTCTTTTTCTTTTAAGCAAAATCTGAAAAAGAATGTATATTTTGAAGGACAAAGAGGTTAAAGCCAAGTCAGTGAAACTTAGGCTGCTTTCTAGTTGAAAGGATGTAGTCTTTGGCTAAAAGAGAGTTAGGAGAGAATTTTCTGGGACTTATTATTATCTATTACCTACTATCTAGGATTAGGCCAGAATTTCTTATGCATTATGGATACCATGAGACTTTTCACTTCCCTGATTCTTTTGTTGCTTATATTGTTACTTAAATTTCTTTCTACATTTTATTCCCCACAAGATATTCTCTACATATGCTTTTCCTAAAATTACTTAAGATAACTGAATTCCTTTCTTTAATATATCCTATTTCTTCCCTCAATCATACCAAAAGAATGCAAGCCCCTAAAGGATAGGTATGATATTCCTTTTTGTCTTTGTAAATCCAGGACCTTTCTTAGTGCTTGATACAAAGTAGGTCTTTAATAAAAATGTGTTGAAACAAATTGCATCAAAGTGTTTATATTAAGTGCTTAATATAATGTTGGGCAAACAAATCAATACAAATTATCATCCATACTCAAATCAACTTTCACAATAGCTACTTTTATGATTTTAATTTCAGTTTTCCTTTCATTATCTAGACTAAAATGCTGATCATGAAATGTAGCTTATGTTACCTTGATCCACAAAATTGAGACTATGAAACCATTATTTAAAAAAGCAAAAACCCAATGAGACAACTGTAAAGTGCATAGCACAGTGCCTGGAACATAGTAGGCACATATATGTATACCTATTCCATTTTTCTACTAAGTGAACATTAATATGCCTATCACCTGGTTTCAACTCATTTATCTTGGGATACAGAGGCCTGCCACTGATCTCATGGTTATAAAGACATAACTGTATGTCTGTAGAATGCTAAACATCCCATTGTTTGTGCAAAAGCCATCCAACACAGTTATCTCTTAAAGATGTTACAAAACACGCCTGTGTTTCAAATAAAAAATGACAACAAAACAGTAATAAACCACTTCTCTCTTAGCTATTTTATCTCTCTAGTTATCATTTAATTCTCCTGTCTCTTTTCTTTCTTTTTGTTGACCTTTCATGGTACTTGTAAGATTTAATAATCTTATAGCAGTACTATATTGGCTTCACTTCACCAGTTATAATTGTTTTTATTTTTTCTGGAAGGAGGGAGAGGGAAATGTGAAAATGAAGGAGCAAACAGAATAACAGCTATTTCTCTCTGTGGATCATTTATAAATTATAACTAAGAAAATATAAGAGTAGATGGGACCTTTTGTGCCATTTAGCTCAACAATTATTTTATGAGTGAAGAAACTGTAGGCCAGGGAAGTAAAATAATTTGTGA
Source organism: Monodelphis domestica (assembly GCF_027887165.1). Classification (NCBI taxonomy): domain Eukaryota; kingdom Metazoa; phylum Chordata; class Mammalia; order Didelphimorphia; family Didelphidae; genus Monodelphis; species Monodelphis domestica. The sequence continues at coordinate 343,171,277 of NC_077228.1, read as the reverse complement.
GTGGGTAAGTCAGTGTTCTTCATCTATTTCTCTCCTTTTATTATACATGCTGCCTAAAAGTCAGGTATTTTGTAAATTGGGAATGGACTATAAATTAAAACATCATGTTAATGTTTAAGAAATTAATTTATTTCAACTAGAAGTGTTGTAAATCATGATGTTACAAACTTTATGAAGTAAAAATTGGGAATAAGTTAATGAATAATGCAGGATGTCCCAAGCAAAGATTTTTGATATACCTTGTATAATAATAATTTAAAGGAAATAAGAAATATTAATTTCTCTCTCTTTTTATTCCTTAAAAGGAAGGCAGGTGATCTCAGGGTAGAAGAATGAAGATCCATTTTTCTGATTAACAAGAATTTTAAGAACAAGAAAAAGGGAGAAAGGAGGAAAGGAAAGGTGAGGTATTGAATGGGGTGAGAGTGCTGTGATGGATTTTCTTTTTTCCCCTTTGAAATAAATTACAAGCAACAGATAAAATCTAGAAAAGTCAATCTTGTTGCATTCTAGTGGTTGTTTCCATGCAATGTTAATATTTCTAGAAGATAGTCTTTTTATTTATAAGAAAAGAAGGAAAGCAATTGAATTTCTGACTTGACTAGTGTTCTATAAAATAACAAGCTGGTTTTTTTATAGAATCTGCACTGTGAGTAATCTTGAAAACAATTTTTTTATTATATCACTTTTATTTGTTCTTAATTTCAAACTATTTATTTTTAGCTAGAAAATTTATATTTTGAATATTCTTAGATGAAAGAACAAGCATAATCTTCCTTGCCCTTTCTGTTTTATTTAGGAAAAGCCTAAGACATGAGAAAAGTTATAAAATGTGGCTTTCACATAAACCTCTTTTTAAAAGTACGGGCGATTAACCCGTAGTATTCCTCCTCTGTATCCAAGTTTTCAGGTGTCAAATAAGTATTAACAGGAAAAATAGATAACAAAGTAATAAAAAAGTCTTCTATTAAATATGATTTATGAAAACCTGAAGATAGTTTGATTATTCTTACCTCAGAATTGATAACTTTAATCAGGAAGAAAATGTGATAGACTGTCTTGGTTAACAAAGAAAGTTGACGACACCTCTCTAGATACACTTGTACAGATGGTTCTACTCTTTGTTGCAATTTACTCCAAAAGAGAGTCAGCTCCCTAAAAGGAAGTTTAAAAAAGAAAATAAAACAAAACCAAGTTGATGCAACAATGTAGCAATGGAGATGGGGCACCATGCTAAATCAGTTTGTGAAATCATAAAATGGGTCTCATCTTTCACTTTCTCTATGTGAAGTTATTATTTTAATAACCTATATATTAAAAGAAGACATATTCTTAAGCAATTAACCTAATGTCCTTAAAATTCCTTCAATTAAGGCAAAGTGGTACTGCTGCCTTCTACAAAGAAACATTTGCCACTTGGATTAAAAAAACCCCCAGTAATAATTAGTAATCTGTATTTGAACTGGCAATATGATAAAAATGGTTTTAATTATCAATGCCATGTTATTTTAAAAAATGCCTACATTTTAAAGTAGAAATAAATTAATCCATTAGAGATATTATTATTATTTATGCCTTTATTAGAACTACCAGTAATAATTTAGAACTCAAAGAAAAGCATTGTTTTACAAAGAAATTTACCATAAAATGAGAAAAATCAAGTATGTTAAAAAATGAAATTAAGTACACTTCTTTTTATTGCTCTCATTAAATTGAACATATTTTATTAATGAAAAAACTATGATACACAAATTCACAATTTCTTATGCAAACCTCTATCATGTTTTCTTCATATTGAAATGCTCATCTTAAAAAAAATTATTTATTTAATTAATTTAGAATATTTTCCTATGGTTATGTATTTCATGTTCTTTCCCTCCCCTCCTCTTTCCCCCCTCCCATAGCTAATGAGCAATTTCATTGGGTTTTACATGTACCATTGATCAAGACCTATTTCCACATTATTAATATTTGCACTAGGGTGATCATTTAGAGTCTGCATCCCCAATCATATCCCCATTGAACCATGTGAACAAGCAAACGTTTTTCTTCATTGTTTCTACTGCCAGTTTCAAGTACACTTATGACTTCACTTAAATTAATTTCAAATGAAATAGTTATAATTGTCAGAAGCAAATTAATTCTTTTGAGAGTAGGGTTCTCACATTTCTAATTATTGTCCCATTCTTCTCTTATAGGTGCAATGATCTAAGGTTGGAAAGTGTGCTATGGCTAGATTAGGGAAAATATTTCTGTGTTCTATAACTTTGATTCAACTAAGTTGCTTTATTTTACTCTTTGCCCTTCAGTTGTTGGTAAAGCTGTCTTTGAAAACTCAGAAAAGCAATGGAAACCTTGTGTTTGTGCCTAAGTAAGGACTATCTGGGAAAATCAAGGGTCTTCACAAGCCAGCTAAGGACTAGTGGCAGTAATAGAGAACAGTTACTATGCCAATGACTCTACAGGGCAGGCCTATTTAGAGAAAGTGGAGAAAATTTGAACAGTACCTGAGTTGGGGTTTGGTTCTGAGTGCTGTTTTCCTTCCTACCTGTGGCAACTGCCTCTACTTCAGAGCTAATTTTTGCAATGAACTGTCTATATCCCCATCTCCATTTCTTTGCTGGGTATCCACAACTATATTGTTTGTTGGTATTTTCACAAGGTTCAGTTCTAGATTCTCTGCTCATTTCCTTCTAAATTCATTCCCTTAGGGATCCACTAATAGGTACAACACAAACACATAAGTAAAATCTACACTTCTCGTACTGACTTCTTAATTCCCCAATTCAATTTTTCTGTTGTCTGCCGGCATTTGGGTGTCCTTTGCTATCTAGAACTGAAAGTATTAAACTTAAGTTAAAAACCAGACACCATGCTTACTTCTTAATTTATCTATTATTATTAATTGCATTCTCTTCACCCTTGTTTGAAATTTAAGACTCCTTTCCCTCCTCCACTCTCTTCAAATCCTACTACCCTATATATCCCAAGGTAGAGATGTAAAGCATGCTATCCTGCTCTCAACACCCCCAAGAGTGGCAAGAGACAGATTAAAATGTAATTGGGAATTATTTAACAAAATAAATGAAAGTACAATAAAATATACATAGGATTACATTTTAAAACAAAGTCAATAGGCTGCTGGCAGGGATTTTTCTATATCAATAGTGGCTCCTGATTCTTTTTGAGTTTGATATCACTAACCTTTATAATCTATTATATCAAGGCTGTCACATCATTTTGTTTTGATCTGTTCCTTTCTCTCAGGCACCATAACATTCTTATAACTTCAAAGATTTACTTTTGGGTGGGAGTTTGTACTATATCTCTAATGTCCTTTCCAACTCTAAGATTCTACAATTCTACCTTAGTCATTCTACCATTTGTCTAGCTTATTCATTCCTTCATCTCTAATTTCTCCATCCTTTAATTCATTTTGCATTCCTAAGACCATTTCCTTCAAACATCACTTATATTATGTAATTCTCCCATACAAAAAAACTACAAGTATATCTCTTTGGATATCAAATTGAAAATCTGGCTTTAAGGTATTTTACAAATTAAACACCATATTATCTATTAGCAAATCTTTTTACCTGCTCTAGGCAGGGTTTATCCATTTTCCTTTTAGTACCCTAGCATAATCCATTCTTCTGACCAAATTATTTCCTATCCTGTCAAACCATATCTCCTTTTAAGTCCTTAAAGATTTGGGTCGAAATGCATCCCTCTGGGAAGCTTATTTCCTAATTATCTTCTATATTTGATATGGTCTGATTATTACCTTTCCCCTTCCATTTGCATTGTATACATTCAAATCTACTTTACAAATATTATGAAAATTTTATTATAGTCTATGATTTAAAGTCTTTGAAGAAAAATGTCTTCTAACTTATTTTATCTTCCCTAGAGCACCAAAGCCAGTAGAAGCTGGAGAAAGTTCAGCCTATAAAAAGAAAAGATAAAGACTACTTGTAGAAGGAGAAAGAGGCCATTACACCAATAATCCTGGGTGCCCTTCTGAATGAAAATTCCTTTCCAGCAAACCAGAAGCTCTGTGAGACCAAGAATAGGGCCTATTTAATCTTTGTATTTGCCTCAGCATCCTTGTATATAGTATTTTAAAATACCAGACATGTAATAAATATTTGTCAAAATGAAACAAAATTTAACCAATTTTAAAATGAAGTATTTAATAACAAGTGTCAAAAAAGTATGTAATAATTGTCTGTAAGTCTTCAGTCTTGAAAAAATCTAAAAGAATTTTAAAAGCAAACAGTTCATCTCCTTGTTGCATCTTCTAAATCCTTGTTGCCATTCTGTTTTTACTGATAATCTTTAAAACATAATTAACTCACCAGGCACAATACATGTCTCCTTGTTGTAGCTGGCGGGACAGAAATGCAGTACATAAAACCAGAGCACTTTTTTCATCTCCATCAGATTCTAAGTTACATATCATTTCTAGAGCATCTTTGCAATCAACTGCTGAGATCTAAAGGAGAAAACATATACGAATATAATACAGTTTATAATTGGATATAATCTAATTGACCTAATCTACCATTAAACAATTTCTGTGATGAATTTACTGTGCATTATCTAACAGTAAGATCTCATTAACTCAGATGCTCCTAATTAGAAATTGGTTCTCAATGGAAGTAGGCATTGAACAAATTAATATTGATCTTGAGGCCAATATTAAGAACACTTAAGAAAATTGATTGTTTTTAGCCCTTTAAAAAGTACCAATATATGAATAAATAATAACCTAATTATATACCCATATCATCATTAAAATAGGTCCATCAAAGATGTCTAAGTAGGTAATCATTTGAAAGGAAACATACATTTAATAGCAAATTAACATTTTCTTTGAACCATATATGTCAAAGGATTTTAAGTCAATAAGTACCTGAGCATTTGTTATGTGTAAAGTATGCTACTAAAACTGAAGAAATATTTTAACAAGTTGTCTACTTATTAGTGAAAGAACAAAGAGTGATGAAGAAATTTTTCTGGGGTTCTGCTGACAGTTCCTCACAGATCTTTCCTTCCCTCCACCATTCTTAAAATCAGTCAATATTCAGAAACCATATATTCTGGGGGGCTAACAAAGCATGATCAGATAATTAATTGTACATTCAAATCTAAGTAATAATAATGATAACATCATGATGACAGCTGACAATTATGTAAGTTTTTAAGGTCTGCAAAGAACTTCTGTCAGTAAGTCCTTTAAAACCTGGACATATATAGCACTACACCCACTGGCCACTATTCAGAACTAGTTTTAAGAATGCATAATCCTGCTGGTTACAAGTTTATGAATTATGATCAAAGACATATAGCTACATAAATAACTGTATTGCTATGGACAATAAGAGAATTCCAACATAATGCCACTTGGTTTGTGGTCATTGAAATGATCTGTGGAAAAACATGTTTTCCTATGACTTCTAAAATAAATGTTCCCCTAAAATCCTGTTCCTCTTATTGTCAGCCATATTTTTGCTCCTTTTACTTCTGCCACTTGTGGAAAGGAAAAAGCAAATACAAGAATGATAGTGTTCTATTCTTTCACCTCTGGATTGTAATATGCTATGAATCTCCAGCTGTTTATTCACTTCAAAAAAACATTTAATCAGTGCCTATTTGGTACAAAGCACTGCATTAGGTTTGAAGGTGGAAAAAATGGCACATTGGATGAGAAATCAAAGCTATTGTATTGGAAAAATGCTCTATATCATTATTGATTAGAGAAAAGCAAGTTAAAACAACTTTTGAGATACTATCTCACATATATCAGACTGGCTAAAATGATAGAGAGGAAAAATGACAGGTTGGAGTAGATATGGAAAAATAGGGAAACTAATACAGTGTTGGAGTTGGGAATGGATAAATCATTTTGAAGAGCAATCTGGAATTATTCCTAAAGAGTTATAAAACTGTACATCCTTTGACTCAGCAATATCACTATTAGGTCTATTTCCCAAGGTGATTAGGGGAAAAAAGGAAAAGAACTTATATGTTCTAAAATATTTATAGAAGCTCTCTTTGTGGTGGCAAAGAAATGGAAATTGAGGGGATGCCCATAAACTGGGGAATGGCTAAACAAGTTGTGATATATGATTGTGAGGAAATACTACTGTGCTGTAAGAAATAATGACTTGTAGAAAAATATGGAAAGATATGAAATAATGAATAAACAAGCAGAACTAAGAGAACATTGTATATAGAAACAGCAATACTGTTTGAAGAATTACTGTGAACTTAGTCTGAGTTATGAATATTCAAACCCACTACAAAGAACTTATGAAGATGTTATTTGTCTCCAGAAAAAGAACTAATAAATATACATAGTACAGTTTTACACCCTTGCCTAAGGAATGGGAATAGGAGAAGAAAAGGAAACAGCTCAGAAATGAAAATATAACAAAAAATAAATTAAAAAAAAAAGAAGCTTAAGACAATAACATTAGCTAGGGTATAAAATAAAACAGAGTAATAAGCACATTAAGAAGGTATGTAGCAAATTTGATAATTTGCTGGAAAACCTATCTGTTCAAGGAAGTTTAGATATAAGTGGATCTGAATTAGGCTTTAAAAGGTAGGGATTCACGAGTCAAAAAGGAAGAGGATATTCTAGGTAAAGGAAAAAAAATCCACAGCAATAATTCAACAAACTTTTATTATATACATGCTATCTGTCTAAGGCACTAGGGATATGAAACAATCCCTACCCTGAAAGAACTTAAATTCTATCCAGAAACATGTTATGTGCAAACATATGCAAAGTGATTTTGTCATAGAGGATACTAACAACTTATGAGTTCATGAAAGGTTTTACATAGAATAAGATACTTGATCTAAATCTTGAAGGAAACTAGGGGCTCTAAGAGGTAAGGAATGAAGAAGGAGGGCATTTTGGACATGAGAAGCAATGAGTACAAAGGGAGAGAGATGAGAAATAGAATGTAGTATATTGGCAAGAGCAAGAAGATCGGTTTGATTAGGTTGAAAGAGTGCAATGTATAAAAGGCTAGAAAGGGAAAGAAAGGTGGTAAAGTAGTTTAAATTCCAGAAAGCTGAATTTATATCTGATTCTAGAGGTAATAAGGAACAATTAGTGCTTACCAAGCAAAGGAAAATGATGACTAGATTTGCAATTTAGGACGATTAATTTGGCAGTTGTGGTAGATTAAGTTGGCAAAAGATGAATTGGGGTGGGGAGAGGTTTGAATGAAGGAGATTTGTTATGAAGCCATTATAATTCTCTGGGCAAGAGGTGATGAAGGCCTGGATCAGGGTGACTGTATAGGTGGAAAAAAGGCAAGGATTCATATAATGGATGTGTGAGATATAACTGAGGTAGACACAAGAAGATGTGGCTACTGATATGTCAGTCAGTCAGTCAACAAACATTTATTGATTTTATTAGGTTCTTTGTACTGTCCTAAATTATGGGGATATTATGAAAGGCAAAAACAGTCCTTGACCTTGATGAAATCACAATCTAGTAAGAGGAAACAAATACACACAACTTTGTACCAAGATGTGTACAAGAAAAATAGGAGATAATCTGAGAGAAAGGGTACTAAGTAGGAATGGGAAAGATTTGTAGAGGTTAGGATTTTAGATGGGACTTGAAGGAAGCCAAAAGAAGCCAGGAAGTAGATGAAAAGGAAGAATTCTAGGCATGATGGATGGTCTTTGAAAATATATAGTCCAAATATGATTTTGCTCAAGGAATAAAGGGAATAAGGAATAAGAATACTGGAAAGATAAGAAAGTATCAACTTATGGCAGGCTTTAAAAGCAAAATAGATGATTTTATATTAGATTCTCGAAGTAAAAAAGATCCAATGGATATATATGAGAGAGAGAGAGAGAAAGAGAGAGAGAGAGAGAGAGAGAGAGAGAGAGAGAGAGAGAGAGAGAGAGAGAGAGAGAGAGAGAGAGAGAGAAAGAGAAAGAGAGAGAGACACACACACACACAGACAGATAGACGGGGGGGGGGGGGGGGGGGGGAGGAAGAAAGAAGGGGAGGGAGAGGGACACGGTCAGACCCACAATTTAGGAAGATAACTTTGACAGATGAATGGATATAAAGAAGTAGGGAGAATCCTGAGGCAGGGAAGTCAACTAGAAGGTTACCGTAAAAGTCCTGGTATGAGATAATGATGTGTGAATAAGGGTGAAGAATAATTTGGATGACTAGGAAGATGCTGGTAATTTTGAAAGAAACAGGGAAATCTGAGGGAAGGGAGTTTTTAAGACTATAACTGAGCTCTGTTTTCAAAATATTCAGTTTAAAATGTCTACCAAGATGGTTATAGAGATCCACCAGACAGTTGGAAATATGGGATTGCTGTTATAGGAAAAGGTAAGAGGTAGAGACACAAATTTTTGAATCCTAGGGATAAAAATGACAACTGAAAAATGGGAAGAAAAGAGATCACTAAGGAAATAATGAAGAGAAAGAGAAGAGGGTCAAGGACAGCTATTTGGGGAATATCTTCATTTAAAACAATCAGCACAGGAGAAAGAGAAAGAGCAAACAGACAAAGAAAACAATTAGAGTACAGTGAATAGTATCAAAAGCTCCAGACCTTTAGGAGAATAAAAGCTGAAGAAAAAACCACAAGATTTAGAGATCAAAAGTTACAACCTTAAAAAGAGTTGTTTTAGTTTAGCGGGGGAGGAGAGAAGTCAGACTTTAAAAGAATGGGGAGCTTGTAAATGAACCAAATATGATGGTAAAAGTAAAAACTATTCTTTCGAGCAGTCCAAGAGCAAAAGAAAATGGGTAAAAGGAGAGTTGAGGTAGTGGTGGTGATCTAGAAAAGATATGGTGGGAGACAAAAACAACCTGTTTTTGAATAGTAACAAGAAGGAGTTAATACAAAAGGAGAGAATGAAGATTGAACTAACAGTGGACCAAAGTAAAGGAAGAGAAGGACGAGAACAGGCTCAATGAAAAAAAAAAAAGAGGATAGCCACCTTCTCCTCTGAGACTACAGCAAAGGGGAGACTAGTTGAAAACACCGAGACATTTAGAGGAAGGGAGTGGAAGAAGTTCCTATCACAGTCTTCATTTCCTTAGCAAAGCAGGAGATGATACAATCTGTTGAAAGTGATGGGAGAGGAAGTAAAATTGAGAGTGTGAAAGAAGAGAAACTCTAGTAAAGTTGTTGGAGTTGATATAGCAGAGGTAAAAGGATTTTCATGCAGGTTGTGGACCTAGTTAACTTGATTTCTACTAGTACACAAAGAGGATTACTGTCATATATTCATAAGGTGATGGGGTTTAATGAAATATTTGTGAGATATGAGGAGAAATAAGCATGTTTGGATAATGCATTCCAAGAGTTAGGAAAAGAAGCAAAGAAGGTGTAAAGCAGAAGTTACTCTGGACTGAAAATCAGAAGGGAAGGAATGGTAAGAAGTCAGAGAACAATGGATTCAAAGGTAGAGTTACCCTTTCTCTTCTCAGACATCTTATCTTAAGACAATAATAGTTTACAATTATAATGTCTACTAAAGATAAACAGCACTAGCAATGAAATATATTTTTTAAACCCGTACCTTCCATCTTGGAGTCAATACTGTGTGTTGGCTCCAAGGCAGAAGAGTAGTAAGGGCTAGGCAATGGGGGTCAAGTGACTTGCCCAGGGTCACACAGCTAGGAAGTGTCTGGGGCCAGATTTGAACCCAAGACCTCCCATCTCTAGGCCTGGCTCTCAATCCACTAAGCCACCAGCTTTCCCCTGGCAATGAATTTTTAAGAGTTGTCTCCTCAAAAAGGTTTGCAATTAATTTTCATAAAGGAAATTATTAGATAGGAATTCATTTCAATAAATGAGAGAGAAAAAATGCTTATTTAGGAACTTGGAGATGTATAAAAAAACCGATATAAACAACAAATGAAAGTGTAGAATTTGGTGAAAGTGGAAGTACTCAAATTATTCTAGGTCTTTTTAGAAGAAATTGAACCTGTGATTTCAATGGTACAGAGAACTTAGGTGCAGGAAGCCCTTTCTAGCAATGCAAGTAGTCATCATTCCTGCAAATTAGCCTTAGAGTGTTGCATGTGACACTAAGAAGTTAAGTGATTTAACCAGGATCAGAGAATCAATCAACCAGCAGTGACTGTGATATAGTCTAGTGTTTGTAGTAGACATTTAGTAAGTATTTACTCAATTGCCTACAAGGCACCAGGGATAGAGACAAAATTGGAATAATCCTTATTGCCAAAAAGCTTACATTTTAATGAAGAGACAAAAACCATATGTTAATATATAATAGAAAAACAAATTCTCTATAAAGTAATTAAAAACAAGGTGAACACACTATTAGAAGATAGTTCCTCAGCTTCATCTTGAAAGGAAAAGGGGGACTCTCCAAGGCACAGTTAAGTGGAGAGTACATTCCAGGTATGTGGGATAGGATGTGGCATAGAAATGGAGTGTCATGAATGCAGAATAGAGAAAAAGCCAGTTTGAGGTGGATAGAATGCAGCAGTAAGGAGTAATGTCCAGTGAGACTGGAAAACTAGGTTGGGGATAAAGTTATGAGGTAAAAGTTAAATGGAAGAATTTATATTTTATCCTAGAAACAAAAAGAAGCCATTGAAGATCACTAAGTGGAGAAATCAGTCACATGTTCAGTTAGATGTTTAAGCTGGACGTGTTATAAAGGTACCAATAAGGATGCTGTTGCAATTAGCAAGGCAAGTAGTATGAATGTGGGCCTGCTATCTCTGGGAATGGAAAGAAGCAGTCAGTATGAGAAAGATTGTGAAGGTAGAAATGACAAAGTTTGGCAAATAATTAGATTATGTGAGGCAAGTAAGAGTAAAGAGTCCTGGATAATGACATGATTACAAACCTAAGGCTGTGAAGGATGGTTGGGCCTTCAATAGAAACAAGAGAAATTGTAAGAGGGGAAGAGATTTAGGAGAAAAATAATACGGTTTTGGACATAACGACTTTAGAGATTTTAAGGACATTCCACTTGGAATGTCCAATAGGCAGTATTTGTGCTACAGGACTCTAATGGCTATGGGCTGTGAAAGCTGATGAGGTTACTAAGAGAAGGAAGCAAAGGACAAAATCTTGGGGAAACACTTAAGGAGAGGACGTGATAAGGATGATGAATCAGCCAAGAAAACTGAAAAGGCAGAATTTAAACCAGGTCTTCTTGGTTCTGTAAACCTCAAAATTTCTTAGACTTGTGAATGTTGGAAATTTCACCATTGGAATGTGAACCCCATTGGCAAGGGAGGTTCCTCCTCCTCCCTTCTTAAGATTACTTTAGGACAGAAACCTTTTGCTGAACAATGGAAAGGGCTGCAACATAGATCAAAATTTAATTATTCCAATCTCCACCCTACTCAGGGTAACAGGATTTAGGAAGGGCTGTAGCAAAGGATCAAGATTTAATTATTTGAGAATATGACCTTCAACAGACATGTGCAAAACCACAGACTTCTAGGGGGTCCTGGGTTAAGCTAGAGCCATTATTGGCACAGGGAAGACATGGACAGTGATTGGTAGATGTGAGAACTGAGGGGAGGAAACTTGGATGGTTTCCTTAAAGATAGCGGGGTCTGAGGACTAAGGGGTTGGTTGGAGAGGTTTTTGCTCTGAGAGGTTGTGCTCTGAGAAGCTTGCTCTGAAGGAAGCTGGAGGTGGAGGCCCCTGAGACTGTTTCTCCATTTTGGTCACGTGAGTGATAGGGACTGATCTCTTTTCTTTGCCTCAGCTATCTAAGGGCTTGGGCCTTTTGGCCCAGACTAAACAGAAAGGGTATTTAAGCCCTATTCCCTTCTCTCCCCTTTCTCTCTCCCTCTCTTTCTCTATCTCTAATACCTTTCTTCCTCTTGTTTGTAATTAAACTCCATAAAAGGTTGACTGCTGACTTGAGTTTTCATTTAGGAATTACATAGCTGAATTCCTTGGCGACCTTAAATTAATATATATCAGTCTTTTAAAGTGATTTCCTTGTCACAGTTCTGAAGCAGGCTCTCTAAGCACTATGCCACGATGTTTCTCATTACCTTTTAGGAACTGCTTTAATATATTTTCCTTAGTGCTTCAATTTTAAGTGTTGGGCCTCTGTAAATTTTAACTTTTCTAACTTGATCTGAGAACTGAGTATGTTATCCAGGCATAGAAAAAAAAAACCCTTCCTATTTAAAAGAGGTCCTGAGTATTTTACAACCCTCCTCCCCCCACCTTTAAACATTTACTTATCATTGGAAGCACTGGATTACAGGGTTTAGAGCTTGAAGGAAATATAGTTTAGCTGGTTCAACCATTCATTTTATAGATGAAAGAGTTATAGAGAATTAAAATAACTTCCTTAATCTTTGTTCCAATGAAAAGTTAACAATTTGTATCAGGGTGATAAAACTCATAGAAGATTCAGATTAGGTATGCATAATTATATCTTTGATTTAAAAGGAAGAAAAATATCCTTCTGGGGGAAATGGTTATTTAAATTTTGTACAATGACTTTGAAAATATCACAGAATGGAGAGATAGGTAAAAATTAAAGTGTAAACTCCCCAGAGGGCAGGAACCATCTTACCCTCTTTATCCTTCTCAAGGATAGTGCATCTCCCAACATAGTGCATTGCATACAGCATTTAATGTTTTTAAATCAATGCTAAATGTATGACAAGCTAAATGTCTTGAGAAACTAATCTGAAGATAACTTCAAAGGCTGACACAAAATAATGACTATTTTAACTATCATATCATTCTTATAATTTAACTGCATTAAAAAAAAAAACAACAACCCTTATCTTCTGTCATTGAATCAATATTGAGCATTGGTTCCAAGGCAGAAGAGCAGTAATGGCTAGGCATCTGGGGATAAGTGACTTACCCAAAGCCCCATAGCTAGGAAGTATCTGAGGAAAGATTTGAAACTAGGACCTCCTATCTCTAGTCTGGCTCTAGCCACTGAACCACCTAGCTGCCCCAACTTATCTACATTTTTTGAGAATTCTACAAGCTAAAACAGCAGCTCAGGGAAATGTATATACTATGGTAATGGATTAAGAGAATTCCCTTCATCAAAAATAAAAAAGAAACAAAAATTCTATAAAACAGTAATTACCATAGACTAATTTGAAAGATGGGAAACAAAAACACCTTAGCATTCTCCTCCCCAACCCTCAGTTAGAAGAAGATAGCTAAAAATTTCAGGAAAGAAAATAGACTTACCTCTTCAATTAACTTGTCATTTGGTGATGATGTGCTGAGACAGACAAGGTAGGTTTGCTTAAAACTGCCCTTTGTGCCAATTTCTGGATGGTCAGAACATAACTTTGCTAAGGCAGTAGCTTGGCTTAACTGATTTGCTTTGATTAGATGTTTAATTCTCATATCCAACAGGATGGGACCCTCAAAGGCTAAAAATTCATTCACTTTGAAAGATAAAACATAACATAAATTAACAGAAAATACTACTTTTGACAATACTATATTTGAATAAAAATATTTCTAAGGAATTTAAAAGCCAAAAGGGCATACAGCACTAAAACATTTTGTAATATTGTCATTGTATTGTTAGGTTACTGTTTTTATTATAAAGCTCTTGATCTTAAGAAGCAGCTATATTTTTTAATGAGTCATTAGTAATTTCTGGCCACTCAAGTAAGATAATATGATAAGAGATATCTTAATAAATTCTGAAATACTTAACATAGGTAGAAATAATCCAATATTAAATGGTAATATTCAAAGTTGTCCAAAAGTATACTATATTCTTTTACCTACATGATAATTAACCTCACGATAATAATAGCATTATGAGTTAGACTCCTTGGAGATTCCTGATGGTCAGACACAAATGTGGATATGGTATTTCAGAAGATTCTAAACTACTGTTTTAATATACATATGTGAACTGTTTTTGTTCCTAAGAACTCCTCTTATTTCATCTGTACAGCTGTCTGGACAAGTTAACTTCCTGAAGGATGAAGCCCATAAACTCCTAATCTCTAAATACTTTATTTCTCAGCTAACAAACTGATGTCTCTACTTCTTTGGTTTCACAGTAGTGTGTTTAATCATTTAAAAAGAGGAACTTTTTTCTTAATATTTAAAATTTTATATGGTAATAACTTGAAATAGTTTTTTAAATAATGAAGATATTCTATACTATTATTCCTAGTTACAAATGGTATACCATACTTACCTAGTACTAATTTTGGTCTTTTCCCCATTATTTATTCCTTAAAGCATTCCATGGTATTTTGTGAACTACTTATAATGCTTAGTATAATGATTAAGTTCTGAATGTCTTGATTATTTAATATAGTTTCTCAGCTTCAAAACTAAGTGAATCACAGAAATTTCAGTCTTGGAAAGTACCGCTGAGGGTTTCTAGTTCAAACTCTATATAAAAGTACCACAATGAGAATCCCCTCTACAACATACCCGGCAACACTAGGCAGCTCTCCAATGTCCTTTGGGCAACCTGCAACTTTGATTCTTTAAAGATTGTGGTGCTCCAAGATTTGTCACCTACAGCATATCACCTGGAGAACATTTGTGTTTAAAAAAAAGATGTGGTTTTGTACTTGGGGCACACCTTGGGATTGTTGAAAGCATTGTGCAATTTACCAAATGCCAACCACTCTGTTCTGTTTTCTTCCTTCTATTCAGTTCTGAGCCTAACTCACTGTTAATCAGCAGTGCTCTTGCCAGGTGTATGCAATAAAGTAATCACTTAGAGGACTGGCCATTTAACTCTCGTTTGGTCTGAACAATGGGCATTTTTCATGCAATTGTTTTTTTTTTCTGTATGAAATATCAATAATCACAAAGAATCAAAGAATCTTGCACCAAGGAAGCACTTTAATGGCTATCATGTCCAACCTGTAACTCATTAAGAATTCCTCCTAAAATAAATCTGATTTTACATATTTCTCTGCTCAATTTAATCTTATAAAATATGGCCCATTGTTCTAGTTCATCCAGATCTTTTGGTAACCTAATTTTATGACACAATATATAGCCTATTCTAGTTTTGTGTCAACTTTAAATTGGATAAACAATCCTATCTATGACTTTATCTATAACACTGATAAAAATATTAAGTAGCATGTGTCAAGGTCAGGTCCATTAGTTACTAATGACTTTGCCACAAATGCAAACATTCAAATAGTTCATAGTAAACAATGTCAATACAGAAAAGCAAATTATACAGATAACTCATATTTTTCCCCCTGGTCTCGTCTCTTCTTCTCCTCTTTTATGTTTTTAACTACTTTCCTTTCTACTTTTTTCCACATCAAACTAACTCACAAAACAAAAAGGTTAATAAACATATATAAAATAAACACTAACAATATGTAATTTGATCAAAAAAGCAGGTAGACAGCAAGATTTTTTCAAATGTCAAAACTATTGTTAATTTTAGTGCTGGGTTTACTGCCACTTGGGGAAAACTACTGTGATTTTAAATCTAAGTTTAAAGGAAATCTAAAATGAAAATGATGGCTATTCTGATTGTAAACAAATCAATGGAATTATGTTAGCTTCTAAATCTATCTTTTTGGAAAGGCAAGCTGGAGATATACAAAAGAGAATTATTTCAAAATAATCCTTTAAAGACTCAGTATAAAACCATTGTTCAGAAGTAACTGAGTGGTGAAAAAGATGTTGACCCAACAGATAGCTGGATTTCCTCAAATCTCAAATAGCAAAAAGGGAATTGTTATAATGAACAATGAATGTTACTACAAAAAGTGGATTTAAATATAAAGATGAATTAAAATTATTAATTGAAGATTTAGGAGAAAAGAGAAAAAGAAAACTTTGGACTATAAGGCAAATCTAACCTTCCGGATAATGGTGAAGTTTATCTTGGCTATAAGAAGACAAAAAATATCACACAGATATGTATTTCCAAGGATGAAGCAGTTAAAGAGCAACTAAGCTATTAAGTAATCAACTTTCAAAGGGAAGAGATAAAAAGTGATGCTAATCAGAGTCTGGGCCCAGGTAAACTACAAGAGTATGTATGATGAAACTGCTAGAACTTTACTCCACTCCTCTATTTTCTGACCTTTTCCTTCAGTTCTCTCCTCACTGCTTCCTCAATTCTCATTTCCCCCCCCTTAATTGGCTACATAATGGAACTTAAGCATATATTGTAGTTTTTTCTAAGCTTGTTGAATAATGTTTTGTGCTTCCTGCTCCTATTTTAAGTGAGCTGAACTCCACTGAATATTCATGATTTTGTGTAAACTCCTTTCTATTCTTTGTATATGTGGAGATGACCATATCTGATGACAACTGTCAAGTACAGATTAATAAGAAAAAAAATTTTAACAGTAAGATGGATTCATTATATGCTATGATAAAAAAAAAATCCTAAAATTAGGGTAGGGAAGTTGACTATGTCACAAATCACAAAAATAAGTTTCCTAAAAATTTAACTTGGTTTTTACATAAGTGGGTCCCCTTAACCTTTTTCTCTGGAGCAAATGACAATAGAATATTAAGGGCATTTGTTTGCAAAGTGCTAATTTTGAGCTTCACTTAAACTTTCTGGAAATACTACCATCATTATAATGCTCCATCTTTCCAATAAGGAAACTGATGCTGAAAAAAGTTAAGTGATATGTTTTTGGACACAGTTCCAAAGTATCAAATGTAAAATCTGAATTTAAAAAGTCTTCCTGGCTCTAAGTCCAACATTATATCTATTCTATCAAGGGAATGAACTTTTCTGACACATTTTATCCATTTAAATAAAAAAATATATTGATATTGATAAAGTGCATCTCATTAACTTTAAAACTATCATTTGAATTAATGGAGAGAAATGTTTTTATTTTACTCGCCTTTAACAATCCACAAAACTTTTACAATATAGAAACATGGTCACTACTAAAAAAAGGTTAGTTTAGCACCACTTACACTTTACAGTTAAAATTTTAATCCTTCAATAAAAAAGGGTTTTTTTAAATACATTTTAAGGAAATGGTTTTCCATCACAACCCTTATAGTATAAAGAGTTATTATTTTTTTAGATTTAAAGAAAGAAGAATTTAAAGTTTGGATAATAAGACTCAGCTGGCTCCAACTGATATTAACAAGCATTTATAGCTTTATATATCAGAGTCTGATAATATTTGTCCAATGAACTTGGAATCAAGAGGGCCAGCGTCTAATTTTGGTTCTGTAGAATTGTTCTTGGTTTTATATCCCCAATGCCTAAATGTCCATTGAATTGAATTATTAGGTATGTGACTTTGAACAAGTCATTTTGCCTCTCATAACCTCAGTTTCCTCATTTGTAAAGTGGGATAACAATGTTCATATTACACACTTTTTGTAAAGGTTGAGATGCCTTATGGGCTTGTTGCAAGATAAATGTTTTAATCAACAAACCTTTAAATGCTATATAAATGTGTCCTGTTGTTGTATTTGTGGAACATACTAGGGGTGGGAGGAAGTTGACTTCCAACAATAATATTCAATACTTTTGCAACCACTAGGCAATATGAAACATTCATGATTTATGGAGCATTCATGTCAATGATACATTGAAGCAATTCCACTCCTTTTGTCCAACATTGGATGAACCGTATTCCTGAGTATGCAAGAGAATAACTGAAAATCTGTCTTTTTTTTTTTTGTAGAAAAGAAAGTTTCAAGTTTTGTATAAAAAGTTTATAAGGAAGGCTTAGGTTCTTTTCACCTAAGATACTTCAAACCTGTAGTGTGTGGACCCAAAATTTAGGGAAATTGTTTTCATAGTCTTGTCAAAGTCTTATGAATGCTCCAAAAGTTTATTTCAAAATAGAATTAGTTGTTCTTTAAGTGGTTTCAGTAATGTTCTTTAGTGAGCTCTGCTAAGAACTTCAAAGTTCATTTAAAATAAAATTTTATTTCCTCATGCAATTAATTATGAAGGTTGTGAAGGAAAGTGCTCAGGCTTTTTAGTAGCTTATTTTTAGAATCCTGAGATGGCATAATTGCATATTTCTAGATGATCAGGCCAATTCTAAAACTGTCAATTTGTTTTTTCTTTATTCATTGTAAAACTAGCTGAGAAAAATGATTTTATTACATTGCTCTGATTATAGGGAATTCCTCCCTAAAATGAAAACTTTCTGAAAGAAAAATAACCGTAAGTAGCCTTAGATTGAAAATAATTATATCAAAATATTGTATTACATTCAAGAATAAGAAAATTCTCTCAATTCAAATAAACATTTAAAAATTATTTTTCTCTCTGCAACTTGTCAGGAAGACAGTTGTGAGGATAAAAAAGGAATAAAGCCAAGTTACAAGTCATTACATAGAATAAGCAAGATTTGAGGAAAAGTGAGGTTTATGTTTGACCAATATTATCTGTTGTGCCTAAATAAAGGAAAAAGCAGTAACAATAAAACATGACTAAAGTTTGCTTATATTTAGTTTAGTATGAACATTTTTGTGGGCTGCTTTTGGTATCTTCATTAATTTCACTGTTTCAGATACTTTTAAGAAAAACAATATTTTAAATAATGATACATAGCTATTTAATAACAAGAATTTAGGCAGAAGCTTGAGGCCACTCTTATAGTTCTTTGTTTTTATTTTTAAAGAACTGGAAATACAATTAACAAAAATCTCAAGTCAATATGATTTACATGTAAAATTTTACTTTCTCTAAATGATCACAGTTAGAAGTATTTGCATGATTTGGTTCTTTAATTTAAATTTAGTTTCAAAAACAGTTTATTCAATACACCAAGACTAAAAACAAAAAAAAAAACAAAAAAAATCAACTTATTTGTAAGGGAATGTTATATTTTTCCTTCCTACCAAAAATATAAGTTTTTTTTAAACCCTTACCTTCCATCTTTGAATCAATACTGTGTATTGGTTCCAAGGCAGAAGACTGGTAAGGACAAGGAAAGGGGGGTTAAGTAATGTTCAGGGTCACACAGCTAGGAAGCATTTGAGGCCAAATTTGAACCCAGGATCTCCTGTCTAGGCCTGTCTCTCAATCCACTGAGCCAACTAGCTGTCCCCTCCTCTCCAAATATAAGTGTAGTGGCTAATCTCCTAGATAAGGAAATCATAAAAAATGGGAAGTCACATCATCAGAAGTTAATGTTTATACACATTCAATTCTTATGTCATAACTTTTTCTTAATATATAAATAATAATATATAAATATATAAACTTCTTGGGCAAGAAGGTATTTCATTTTCTTTCTTTGTATCCCCAGGCATGTTAATAAGGTACTGGTCTCACAGTGGGCATTCTAAAAACTACTTGTTGATTATTTTATAAATGGTATTGAAAGAGCACCAGTCAATCACTAAATTTCCTTATCCTAGGGAGTGCTTTTTTGGTTTGTTCAAGGAATAAAGTCTTATTTCTTATTTCTACCCATGGGTTCCATTATCCTTCAAACTATGTTGCATGCATGTTTCAGCTAGTCTGAGTAAGTCTAAAGATATCAATAAATTTCTCTAAAACAAAGATATATTTAATAGAATAACCATCAAATGTGTTGAACCATGGACTGACAGTGTAAGTTTTATTAAAATGATTATCTTAAAACAAAGTTCGGTGTATAGGAATCAAAATAAAATATTTAAGCTCAATTTTAACAAAAGCTTGTCCTTAATGGAATATATATCATTAAAACACATAGTAAGGAAAATGCAGGAAACTTTGTGGGGATATTTCAGACAGTTCAAAAAAACCTGAATTAGATTTCCAGGATTAATTAAACTATCTAATTAGTATCCATGTAATGTAAACAGAGGCTCAAAAATACATGGAAGAAGTAGAATATTTTCATTTGTTTAGTTGATCTAAGTGGCTCTATCATCATGATAGGGAATCTTTTTTCTATTCAAGGTCAACAATGCATAGAAAAATATTAATTCAAGACATACACATAAAAAGCAACATAATTAATTTAATGGATACTGGAAAAGAGTGCTGGACTAGGAGTTAAGAAACACCTAAAGAACTGTGTTACCATGGATAAACCACTTCATCTTCAGCTTTCTCATCAGTAAAAATGAGGATAACAATATCTAATACCTACTTCACAAAGCTTTAGTGAGGCTCAAAAGACAAAGTATGTAAAAGTATTTGTTAAAACTTAAAATGCCATATTAATCACTGTTGTTATAAAGAAAAGGAGCTACAAAACTTAAGATATAAAATAAAAAATATTCAATTTCATATTGTGGTCCACAAGGAAGACAAAAAAGAGAAACAAGAAGAGAAACCAACCTTTGAATGACAGTAATTAATGACTCTTAATGCTACCATATGGTTAAAATGCAACCACAGGGTTCCAAAACATGCTTCTCCACTTAAAATTTCATGGCATTTACACATTCAATTAGGAGTAGATAATACATCTGGAGCTCTTTGGAGTGACTACTCCAGGAAACAGATTTCCCCACTAGGTGGAATGAGTACCTGAGATTCCAAAAAGTCACTACCCTGGCTTGACATTCAACAAAGGCAAACATACACACAAAGATAAAGGCACAGAGCAAAAACAGAGAAAGATGGGTAGCCTAGGAAATAAAGATTTATTATGTTTAGGTCAGTGTGAAATTATATTGCTTTGGTCCAGATTTAGAGCTGGAAAGAATTTTAGAAATTATTTAATCCAATGCTTTTTCTTTTTGCAAATGAAGAAACTGATGCTCAGAGTGGATTAAATGACTTATGGTCATATGTATTAAATAACAATTATTAATAATAATTAAATAACAGAGCCAGGATGTTAGTCCAGCACCTCTAACTACAATCTAGGGTTAATTCTACTACATTACATGTGTGCCCTAAACTTGGGCAGATTTTCTCAAATTTTCTCAAACATTTCTGAATTTGGAAAAATAAGGTATACTTTATAATGAGGCTTATCAAAAGCCTCATTCCTATATTAAAGGAGATATCCTTTGATATCAGACTAAGTGACTGAATTTTAGGAAATATGGGTATGATATATAGGGGCATCAGAGTCAGTTATAATTTGGTCTTTGAACCTTAGGTCTCCAATAATTATCCTTTCGTCACTAAGGAAAAAAGCTTTCTACTTTTACTCTCAAATTTCACCACTGTTGTTTTGTTTTTAAAAGTTAAAGGCTTTAGAATTCTGAAGATTATATATATCATTTTTATAGCTAGTTCTTTATTTACTTTTGATAGCCAAAAAGGGGCTCATGTCAATTTTTGTCAACAGAATAGAGCTTATAATTCAAGTATTTGAATACCAAACTGAAATCAGTATTTATTATGCTACATCCTAAAACAGGAGGGGGAGGAGGGGATAAAAGCCTAGATTTTGCATAGTTTAACTAACTAGAGGAGGATATGATAAAAAGCCTCACTTAGTTTATTAAAAAGCAAAACTCTTTAAGATACAAAAGTGAAGAAACTTTTTTTCTACATGCTTTATTCTGAGTAGAAAAATGAATAGTGTGTTCATAATCATAGTATCATTCACATTATTCTGACTAGTCCTTAATTTCATGTATGTAAGGAACTCTCAGAGGGACTTCCTTTATTTAATCATTCATATTAATGGATGAATTTTGTCATCTGCTTTTAGTATGATGCCAAGGCATTTCTTTCTTCAAAACAAGTTCTTTATTGCTTAATCCCAGTTGAGATACCTTTAAAGCAAGTAACATTTAAGATGGAGGGAGTGGAGTACTAATTTGGAATTAGTGGCCTGTGTACAATTCCTAGGTTTGCCACTTACTACCTGCTCAACTTTGGGTAAACTACTTCCCCTTGGAGTCTCAGTTTTCTCATCTGTAAAATAAGAGAGTTGGACTAAAAGACCTCTAAAGTGACTTTCTAACTCTATATCTACAAAGTAATGTGGATCATAAATTAGTAAGAAAATCTTGGGAAAATGGGCTCTATAGTATAAGTAGTATTGAAATGTTCATTGAGTTTTTACAATTAGGTCTATCAATGACTTACTGTGAGACTGAAAAAGTCAATTTTCCATTCTGTTTCAGGTTGTCAATCCATAAAATAAACTTCCCATCCCTCAAAGTATTCAAGCAAAAACTGACTACTTTTAAAGTACTCTTATATTGGATGGATGATGAAGTAGAAGACCATAAAGGTCATGTTCAACTGTAAGGTTCTCTGAATTCACCCTCTCCTGACCCTCTGAAAAGAGCTGAGGATGAATGAGACTAAACACAAGTGCTTTGAGCACTTCAAAGGAAAGATTTCATAAAATATTATATGCTTATTTACATATTTGAACAATTATATATTTTCTCTCTCTGTAAAAATGTTACCTTTTTCCTTATCCAATGGTTCTTGGGAAAGAATTGCATGCAGTATTGGGTTTTTCCAAACTCCAGTCTCTTGAGCAAGATTAGCTAAAAAATTCAATTCACAGCTTCCATTCTCCATCAGCTTTTTATGAGCTACCTATAAACATCAGATACCAGAAGAATTATGGTTACATCTTTTAAAGCAACATTAAAATATCTTAAAAGCAGTGATTTTTAAAAATAGGCAACTAGGTATCACAGTGGATAGAACACTGGGCTTGGTGTCAGGAAGACCTGAGTTCAGACTCACTAGTTGTGTGACCATGGGCAAGTCATTTAATCTTTATTTGCCATAATCCATTAGAGAAGGAAATGGAAAACTACTCTAGTATCATTATCCAAAAAATCTCCATAATGGGGTTATGAAGAATTTGGCACAACTGAAACAATGACAAATTAAAAATATGAGCTTTTGAAACCACTTATAAAGTTTTATCTGAAAAAAAAAACTTATGAAATGTTTAATGCTTTAATTTCTGATTTTAAGTAATAAATCTAAAAGATCAATAAAGCAATTATAAAACAATTCTATTATTTACCAAGAAAATCAATATTATAAAGCAAATATAAAAATCTGAATATTTAAAAAATTTTCTTAAAAAACCCTTACCTTCCATCTTATGTATATTGGTTCCAAGGCAAAAGTTTGGCAAACGTGAGGCAATGGGGGTTAAGTGATTTGCCCAGGGTCACATAGCTAGGAAGTATCTAAGGCCAAATTTGAACCTAAGACCTCCCATCTATAGGCCTGACTCTCAATCCACTGAGCTACCCAGCTGCCCCCTAAAAATCTGAATATGTTTAATCAAATCTGTATTTCATAGAAAAGGTCAGAATTACCACTCTATAATATTGATTTTAAACTTGGTGTAGAAAAAAAAATTAAGCTTATATTGATGGCATATATAGGTAAATTTTTTAAATAAAATATTCACAAAAATTCCAAAAAAAAAATAATCAAGAGGCATGCCTTTAATTTATAGATGATATCGTTTGCATTTTTACTTCAAATTTTATTTTGAAAAAAATTTAAAACACTTACCTTCTGTCTTAGAATCAACACTAGGTATTGATTTCAAGGCAAAAGAGTGGTAAGAGCTATGCAATGGGGATTAAATGACTTGCTCAGGGACATTTAGCTAGGAAGCATCTGAGGCCAAATTTGAATCCAGGATCTCCTGCCTAGGCCTGCCTCTCAATTCACTAAGCCACCTAGCTATCCCCCTGAAATATATCTAGTTTTACAAATGTGTTCAAATGTTATTTAAATTTGCCCACAAATTATAAATATTGAAATGTTAAGTACATCTTTTTTTTAGAAATATAAGGCAGCCTTTTTAATAGTACATAATTATTTTCTATTAAGACTAAATAAAATGCCTTAAGAATTTCAGAAAGACAACAAATAGGACACATTTCATCATTCATTCTTGAACAAAAGGTTCAATTAGTTGGTAATATTTAGATGGTTCAATATTATATTTGCATATGAAAATCCACAAATAGTCTTTTGTTACTAAAGTAGACTTGAAAATATAATATTTTTGACAATCTTAGATCCATGCTGTACTGAGACTCAAAACAGATAAATATGAATTTTAACATAAAAGAACGTAACATTTTATTTTAGGCAAAGGTAAATTTATAAGCAAATTTTAAAAATAAATTTATTTTTCAAGCCAACTAATTTTTTTTCTTTATCACTATTTTAAAGTCTGCCATTCCCTAATAAGGTTTATACCATTATAAAAACTAATAAAGCTAAAAAAGTATTTTTAGAACTCCTCATACACACATACATTGACAGATTTTATGGAGGATTTTGCCTAGCATTAGAAAAATGTATTATTAATTCAATTAACTAAATCATACAATTAACACATTTTTTAAAAAATCTACAATATATTCAGTTCTGTGTTTGGTTCTAAGGAAGACAGAAGGGAGTCTAAGACATGATCCTGTTCTAAAAGACTTTATACTATTGCTCCTAAATCAAAGCTACAAGCCAAAATTAGAGAGAAATGAAGTACTGCCTTAATGATGATGACCACAAGTGCAACAGTGAAAAAGAAACAGGAAGTTGCCTTCAAGATTCAGCTGAAATGCCCTTTCCTTCTGGCCAATCCTGATATACTTCCTTCCCTCAGTTGCTAGTATCCTTTCATCCTAGAAATCTACATTTTTTTTGCATATTTTGTATATATTTTTCAAGTATGCTTTAGTAACATGAAACAATTACATAGATTTTTATATATACTTTCTTGTGCAAGTATAGTTCCCCACCAATAGCATGCGAACTTCTTGAGAGCAGGTACAGGTTTTTTTTGTCTTTAATCCCAATATCTAAACCAGTACCTTAATGTAATAAGCACTTAATATATGCCTGTTGAATAAAGGAATTAAATATAACAACTTCTTTAGAGAAGTTTAAATCAACTGGCTTAACAAAATTAGAAAATTAATTGGATTTTTCTAAATTAAGACATGAGTAGTTTCCTTCCTCTGAAAAAACCAACTAGACTTTCAAAGAATAGTGCAAAAGCTAAAAAAAAAATCTATTGAAATAGATATCTTTTTTTTTTTTTTATATGAGACAAAAGCATTTAGGACACAACTACTACAAATTCTTACCTGCACCAATGCCTGAAACTCTTTCCATTGATTATCTGATAACTCAAAGGGCAGACACAATAAAAGTTCGACACAGCTTCTGAAAGGCACAAAGTTGGTAAGGATATACCAATGAGTCACCTAAGTAAAACTGAGTGACTCTTATATTGATAGATTTAACAAACTTATTTAATACTAAAATTTAAGTTAATTTAAAAAACATCACAAAACTCTAAATCTAGGATCTGATTTACTGAAAAATATACTTACAATGCCAGTCGTTCCAGCACCAACGCTACATTTTCACACTCGGAGGTAAGATATGGTCGTGCTTTAGCATAGCTTTGAATAGCCACTGTGTAAACCTCCAACAAAGGCAAAGGATCTTCTGAGGTTTTCCATTTCTCAGCATATTCAAGGAGTGTCTATTCAGAAGAAATAATAAGCAATGATAAAAATAAAACAAATCTATAAACTAATTCTCAATTTTACAATTTGTTTCCTAAAAGGGAATTTCATTCATTGGTGGAAGGGAAATCTCAGTTTTTAGAAAATTCAAGCAATTCACAAAATATTAGAATAGGAAGAGAACTGAAGAGTCTAACTTTTACCAGGAAAGGAATCCTTTTTACAACATCTCAACCCAGTGACCACCCAACTTATATTTGAAGCTCTACTGATATAACTCACTCCTTTCAATAGCAGCTTATTCTATTACTACATAGTTATTCCTGGTTCTGTTCTTTTCTTGAGACTAATTAAAGAAATAGGCTAACCTGTCTAAAAAATGCAAGGAAAGGGTTTATGATTCTCTTTAATTTAATATTTTAATTAGACAAAAGTCATATTATTAATCCCACCAAAAGAAATAGTCATCAGTGCTGCTATATGAATAACCATGGCTTACTTTCTCTGGTTAAAGTTTCAAATAAAATATTTTCAACTAATTTAAGAGAAATTACTTTAAATCATAAGAAAATAACTTCTTAGCCTGGTAGGAATATTTTTAGCTAAATTGAACCTTTGATCTAATAATCTAAGAATAAGTATATAGACTGCTCCTGTAATTTCATTTGTTCAGGGAACTCTCTCTAACTCTACCACCACCACCACCACCACCACCACCACCACCACCACCATCACCACCACCACCAGTGAAGGTCAGCAATACCTTCTCTG
Organism: Monodelphis domestica; assembly: GCF_027887165.1. Taxonomy (NCBI): domain Eukaryota; kingdom Metazoa; phylum Chordata; class Mammalia; order Didelphimorphia; family Didelphidae; genus Monodelphis; species Monodelphis domestica. Next base: position 343,145,133 of record NC_077228.1, on the reverse strand, counting down.
TAACCTAATGAGGTGCCCAGAGCCCTGAGATATTAAATGCCTTACCCAGGGTCACATAACCAGGGTGTATCTATCAGAGGTAACACAAGAAGCCAGGCCTTTCCTGGCTCAGAAGTTGGTTCTCTATCCTCTAATCCACTCTCCCTTTCAATAATTCCAAATATAATTATTACAAAAGGTAGAAACTGGGGTAATTCTGTTGTTCTATTTTGCTATGCTATTTTAAAATTCCAATTACTGAATTTATTACTTCTGTTATCCAATTAACTGAAAATTTAAGATTTAGTGGAGTGAAATTTTCAAGCTGGAAGAGCCCTTTGAGTTCATGCAATTTATTAACCTCTTTATTATGAAGTTGAGGAAACCAAGGCCTGAAGGGGTCAAGTGTTACACAGGTAGCAAGAAGCAGAGCAGGATGTGAACTTATGTTTGGAGTCTGAACTAAAACAACCTGAAAAATGAAAAGCGATTATGCAAAGAAAAAAAAAATGAAGTGCATAGGGAGGACAGGCTGCCAGGCTTGAAGTGAGAAAGATCTGGGATTAATTCCTGTCTCTGATACTAGCTGTGTAAACTCTTCCCAAATCACTTAAATTCTCAGTCTGAATTTCATCTGTAAATGAGGAAGTTGAACAAGATGCCCTCTAAGATCCTCTCTAGCTCTAAATATATGATTAAATATGTAATCTTCAGATTTACAAAACAAATGTTTATTATATAGAAATGAGAATCAAAAATTTCAAACAACTCCTTACATGGTCAAGGTTTTTCTTGGAAATGTCCAAGCTTTTTAAAAATCTAAACTGACTTTGAAAAGTTTTATAAATGTGTTACAAATTCATAAAGATTATACCAGAGCCAATAAAATATACTATACTTTCAAAAGACTGAACAAATGAAGGAATTAGTAATGAAAGATGTAGACTCCCATATGTTATTAATTCTCTTACAATTACCATTTTAAGGTTCCATGGTGTATTTTAAATAAATTGGAATTCTAGATTTATTTTCTTACAGTGACAAATATCTGTAAAAGAAGTCATCCAGGAAGTATACTTACCAGACTTCTGGTCAAGGACTCATCAAGGTCAAGCCTAAATTACTTACTCTCAAGAAAGGAGGTACACTGATGGGAAATATGAGATTACATTTTCACCTTCACTATGTCTTATTATAGACCCAGTGTCTCCACCAATAGGAAACACCCTTAAAAGAAGGGTTTCTTTATTTGCATTTGTATCCCCAACACCTAGCGCAAGCCTTGGCACACATGGGGAGTTTAGTAAATGCTTCTTGGTTTGATCACAGATGTAGCCCAAATAAAGTCACCTTGCTTACCTGTCCCTCTATTAATTACCCACCCAAGAAGAAATTAAACAAATAGATGGAACTAAGAGATAAAGGTGAACGAATAAAAAGATATAATTAAAGAACACTATCTGCAATCATTCATTTCTTAGGGAATAACCTAATTTAGGCAGTTTTTCCTATTGTTTTCACAGAGTCCAAGGCTATAATCTATTTTACTGAGAGTCTGAACCACCATCCTTATAGTATTCTCTATTTTAACTTCAGCATAATCTGACTCCTCACTTCCCCTCATCCCCTATACCAGGTGCTAAATCTGGCTGTTCATATTTCAACATCACTCCTCATCTCTCCTCACAAAACATTCACCTTATTTCAAGCCTAGATTGTAAAAGTCTCATTATCAGACCTTCCTATAGCAAGTATATCCACCTACAGTTCTCACATTGCTGCCTAAGTGATTTTTCTTAATAAAAAATCTGATCATATCACTCCCCTTCTCAGTCGACTCTAATGACTCCAAAGTGCCTCTAGGATAAAATATAAAATCTTCTGTTCAGTTTTTAAAGTTTTTTAAGAACTTGGCCTCGATCTAGTTTTCCAGACTCATGAGACAGTACTCTCCTTCCAATACTCTGTAATTTAGCCAAATTGGCATTCTCTGTTTCATCATCCCTTGCCTGGAATTCACTCTCTCCTTAGCTCTTCCCTTAAGGAATCCCTCTTCCTTCAAGATGTAACTCAATTACCACTTTCTTCATGAAGACTTTTTTGATCTACCTAATTGTTAGGATCCTCATTCTCAAACTATTGTGTGTTTGATCTCTATTTACTTGCAGCCTTTCCTTTTATATTTATGCGCTCTCTCGCTCTCTCGCTCGCTCTCTCTCTCTCTCTCTCTCTCTCTCTCTCTCTCTCTCTCTCTCTCTCTCTCTCTCTCTCTCTCTCTCTCTCTCTCCATTATACAGACACACACCTCATTTCCCCAAAAGAATGTAAGCTCACTGAATTTAAAGATTATGTATTCTTTCTGGTTGGATGATTTCTCAAGATCATGCAGCAAGTAATGGTGGAATCAGGACTAAAAAACTCGAGTCTTCTGATGCCCAGTCTAACATTCTTCCCAGGGCATCTAAACAAAGAATATTATAAACAGAAAAAATCAAAGGGATAATCCAGAAAGAAGAGTACCTAATTAATGTTCTCATAGAAACCTATGATAAATTTACTATGTTATTTGCTTTCTCACTAACTAGAACAGAGAATTAAATGTACATCCTCTGGAGTAGGAAAATATCACAAATTAGGCTCACGCCACATTATAATATATTTCCCTGAAGTAATAAACAAAGAAGAAAATATGGAAGATTAAAGTCAGTAGGATTTTACATTTTATGCATGTATAATAAGCAGTTTTAACCCAGGTAACAATAACAGGATAAATTTACATTGTTCTATCAGTTTTGGTCATGACTAAATTCATCTTCTCTATATACCAATTAGTTATATTTAATTAGATTCTTATGTTAAATATTGTTTTCACTAAGCCATTAGAAGGACATACTCAAAAATCTTAATTGTTTAGTTTTAGATCAGTTTTCAAAGGTTAGAAAGATTACAATTTGTATTAAATTGTAACAACATCAAGTTCTTTCTGAGAAACTGAAATGATACAGTTTAAAGCTTTAAAGTGAGAAAAGTATTTAAAAGATACATATGTTCAAAGTTAAGTGTGTAAAGTTATTTTTATTATGTTTCATGGCTTACAAAATCCAACAAAGCATTCATTGAAAATAAAGGCTCTACTATAGTTCTTATTAACACACAACTAACTGCCTTGGCAAAATGCTGAAAATGTCAACTTTTAAATGTTGGATTTAAAGTCCTCTTTTTAATATGAATAAAGAATATAAACTTTGGTAGAATGAGATTTTTTTTTCTGTCAAAGGTAAGCTCCCTTACAATAGAGATTATTTAATTTTTGTCTTTGTATTCCCAGTTCCTAGTACAGTGACTGGACCATAGTATAGAAGACACTTAAGTTAGATATACAGTTAGACCTCAGAGGCTTAATAAGGTGCTTGTTGAATTGAAATTAATTTGGTGTAAAACTAAACTTTTTTTAAAAGCTTTTCATTTATTAGCCATTTATTAAATAACAAAGGAAAGTATAAATTTACATTTTATAATCATAAAATTGTTTACTTAAGGTTGAGAATGACTGCAGTCAATTGAATGCTATTGAGCCATAAGAATGATGAATAGGAATGATTTCAGAAAAAGTTGGAAAGATTTGTATGAATTGATGCAAAGTGAAGTGAGTAAAATCAGGAGAATATTGTATATCATAATGGACATATTATATGATGATCAACTGTGAAGGACAAAACAATTATAAGCAATGTAAAAATCTAAAACAATCCCAAGGAACTTGAAAAGTGCTATCTACAGTCCTAGAAAGAACTGATTAAGAATGCAGATTTAACCATGCCACTTCTTGTCTTATTCCCTTCATGAGTGTTTCCTTACATGTGCAATGTCTTCTTTCATAACATGAGGAATAGGGAAATTTGTACTACATGACAACAGAATAACATATCTGATTATTTGCTGCCCAAGAAGGGAGGATAGGAGAAAGAGAATCTGGATTGCAAAAGATCAGAAATTATTAAAAAATGGTTTCTACAGGTTATTTGAAAAAATAATAAAAGGAAAGAGTTGGTGAAAAAAAAAGAAAAAAGAATGATTGTAGCCACTGAAAGTCATTCCCTAATAGAAAAATGATGAAAGGATGTGAAGGAACAATTCTCAAAAGAATTGCACACAGTTAACAACACTATAAAAGAATGTTCCATATTACTAATAATAAAGAAATAAAAATAAAAACAACTTTGACATTTCATTTCATATCCAACAAATTGGCAAAGATGGGGGGGGTAGCAAATCTTTGAGAGGTTGTGGAAATAAAGGAGGGCTAGTACATTGTAGACCTGTAAACTGGAAAAACTATTAGAAAGCAATATGAAATTATGCAAAGTGAGTAAAATGTCCATACTCTGATCCAGAGATTCCATTGCTAAAAATTTTCTATAACGATGTCAGTAATAAAATGAAAAGTCCCATTAACATCAGTAAATTTACAGAAGTTTTTTTTGTAGTAGCAATGAAAGTAGACAAAATAGACACCCATCAATTAGATAAGTTGTGGTACATAACAGTAAGAGAATCTTTATGTACTATCAGAAATAATAACATGGGGGAAGCTGGATAGCTCAGTGGATTGAGAACCAGACCTAGAGACAGAAGGTTCAAATCTGGCCTCAGACACTTCCCAGCTGTGTGACCCTGGGCACCTGACCCCCATTGCCTAGCCCTTACCACTCTTCTGCCTTGGAGCCAAAACACAGTATTGACTCCAAGATGGAAGGTATGGGTTTAAAAAAATAATAATAACATAATGATTACAGTAGGATCTCATTTTAGTCCAACTCAACACAAACAAATTCAGGTATATTCAGTTGGTAATAAAAAAAATTAAGGTAGAAAGATTTAAAATAAAAATATTTTAATTACAACTGAATTCTTGTCATTTCCCCAAGTAGTGTAAAGTCTTGAAATTTTACCCAATCACACTCATTCTCGTCTGAGAAATGTTAGTGAGTTATTAAATTGTTTTGCTCCAAACTTAAGCTCTTGCATCAGGTTTATCTGGAGTTTTCCCTTATAACAAGTTTTCTGTCTCTATCAGAGCAGTGCTTTTCTTTGTTTCATTCACACTAGTTCTTAATAATAGCCCCAAAGTACAAGAGTTAAGTGATGCTGGTAGCTCCAATAAGCCTAAAAAAAGCTATAAAGTGTAGAGGTATGTTCCTATAAGAAATGCTTATTTAATATTGGGGCTCACTATTAGGCACAATTTTCAACTTATGCAAAGGGTCTTGAAATGCATTTGTCATGTAAAAATAGGTCCTACTGTTCAAACAAGTCAATAAGCCAAACTAAGAAAATGAAATGTAGGACAACAATGTAAATGGAAAGAACAAAATTGATTAAACTGAATACTATGAAATGATAATGACCAAGCTTGGCTACCAAAAAGAGCTCTAACCAAGCATCTTTTCCTCTTGCCTCTCCCCGCCTTCTTTGTGGAGGAAAGACACTAAGAGTTCCAACTGCAACATTATATATGTCACTTTCTTAATATAATGGGTTGGGGCTAGTTTTGCAGAGTTGGGTCCTCCCCCTTTTTCTTATAAAAAGTCTTGGTTGCAGAGACTAGTCCAATATAAAAGTTAATATTCCTCACATCCCCATCTATAATGTGATCTTTTGGCAAATGTTGCTGTTGGCCAATTTTGGCCACTGAATTCTGTTGTTTTCAAATTCTTCCTTTTATGGTTGGGTCCTTGGTCTCTATATTGATATCTCTGAGACTTCTGTAGTCTGCTTATCAATCAATCCACAAATATAGTAGGGGCCAGACAAAAGGGTAGGTCACTAGTGACCAGGCAAGACAAAAGCAAAAGCATTTGATCCCAAACATCCAATGAGATAGTTGGTATAGCCACTCCCCACTAGATAACTGATCAAAGGATCTCAACAAATAGTTTTCAGTGAAAGAAGTATAAGCTACTTACACCATTTGAAAGAATGCTCCAAGTCACTAATAAGAGAAATGCAAAAGAAAACAATCTTGAGATTTTACCTTACACTGAACAAAACTGGTAAAGATGACAAAAGACAGAAACAGTTGATGTTGAGGTTAGGGATGAAAAGACAAGATCATTAATGTCTGCTGGTGAAGATGTGAATTAATACAACTACTCCAGAAAATAATTTGAAATTATGGCAAGGAAGTGGCCAAAATGTTTATACTCTTTGACTTAGAGATCCCATTGTTAAATACATACCCTAAGAAGGTCACTGATAAAAAGAAAGCCCATATATGTGTGTGTGTGTGTGTGTGTGTGTGTGTGTATAATGCACATATTTATACTCCAAAATACTTATAGAACTTTTAGGGTTAGCAAATAATTGGCAACAAAGTGTATGCCCATTAACTGGGAAATGGTTAAATAAATTATGAAATGTGAACATAATGCAATATTATTGTCTTGTAAGAAATGAGGAATACGATTAACAAAAAGCATGAAAAGACTTATAGGAACATGAAGTGAGAGTAAAGCAAGCAGGGCTAGGAAAAGATTATATACACTTACTACAATAATGTAAATGGAAGAACCACCACAAAACAGTAGTAGTAGTAGTAGTCTCTCGGTAACCGAGGATGACGATTGTGCGTTTTCATCTATGGTGTATAGATGAGTGTGTACCACAAAACAAGTGAATGTTGAAAAGATCAAACATGATTTCAAAGAAAAATAATAAAAAGACACCTCTCCCAGTTCCTTTGCAGCAGTTGAGAGTCCATAGGTTTTGGAATACTATAAATATTTTGAGATTTCCCCCAGTATTTTGATAAGTTTTGCTAATTGTTTTTTCCTCCTATTTAAAAATGTTGCTTGTTACATGAAATGGTCTTCTGGGAGAGTGATAGAGAGGGAAATTTAGGTGATGCAAAAATAGTATCAAGAAAATTTTTTAATTAAAAAAGGTCCTATTGATTGGCACATACCCCAAGGTGGTTATTGACAAAAATGTCAATGATATCAATGATATTTATACCAGCACTCTTTAATGAAGCAAAGAATTGGATATCCACAGTTGGAATGAATGATGAAACAAATTCTGGTACATAAATGTAATGAAATATTGTGCTGCTAGAGATGATGAATATGATGAGGGCAGAGAACTACACAAAGACTAACATAAATTGATACAAAGTGAAGTAAGAAGAGCTAGGAAAATAATATATACAATGACTGTAACAATGTATTAAGAAACTATCAAAAAAGTATAAAGAACCACCTTGTGCCCCATACAGAGATATGAAAAGGTTATCTCACATATTTATCCTTTAAGAGGAAGGGAGAGGCTTGACTTTTATCAAATATCAGTTGTTTTCAACACAGATTGCTTTTTGCTGAATTTTATCCCCTTTTTCCTTCTTTAAAAGTGTCTTTAAATTATAAGTGATAGCTCTCTGGGATGGGAAAGGATGCACATAGGAAAAATCTAGACAACGTAGACAAGATATCAATAAAAATCTATTCTAAAAAAATCAGTCTGACCTTGTCCCTCAGCTTCTCATTATTTACTACTTGCCCCATCATCTAGATGATCAAATATAAAGTATCCTCTGGCTTTTAATTCTAGTTTTTCTTTTTTGAATATTACTCCTCATGGACTTACGGTTTGACAATAAAGGCCTACTTACTGTTTTCTGAATATGACATTTTATCTTCTGCCACATACTTTTTCACTGGATGAACCCAAGGCTGTAATGCTTTCCTTCATCACCTCCACCTTCCAACATCCTTGACTTCTTTCAAGAGAGCTCATATCTCACTTCTGTAAGACCCAAGATTTTCCCCTCTAAGGTTATCTTCCTTCTTTAACTATGAGTTTGTATGTATTTATTTACATTTGTTTTGAGTTGTAAGTAAACTCCTTGATGGCAAGGATGGCTTTAGTTTTGTTTTTTCCTTTTTTTTCTACACCCCAAACTCAGTTCAGTGCCTGTAATGTACCCTCCTAATTTTTCCATTATCATTGAGAGCACACTGCCCATTATCCAGTTTCACATCCTAATAGAAATCCCTTATTCTTTCTTTTCTCTCATTGCTCATATCCAAATGGTTCAGTTATCAGGTCTCCTCATCATTCCATTATCTGCCCCTTCTCTGCTTAGACTAATGCAACAGTCTTCTAAGTGGATTCTGAATCCAGTCTCTCCCCTCCAATCTAGTGTCCATACAACTTCCAAAGTGTCACTTCTAAGATACAAGTCAGTCTAAACCCATTCTCCTATTTAAGAATATTCACTAATTGTCTAACTTCACGATAAAACATTAACTTGTCTCTATGGCATTCAAAACTCTTCAGGATCTGGTTCCGGGTTGAACACCTATTACTTTCCTTTAGGCAGTTGGGCCTTCATCCAGAGAGGCCATACAAACCTTCTCCTGCCATTCTGTGCCTTTTCAGTCTATTCCTCAAACCTGTAATACTCTCCTTTTCTATTCTCTACTTCATGGGACCCCCAGCTTCCTTCAGAGTTGAGTTAATTAAAATAACACTCTTTTAAGAGGCCTTTCCAAATCCCACTTCCCAAAACATGATATATTTATTTTGTATAGTCATGAATGTTTGTTGCATACAATAGGTAGTTGCTCAATGTGTGTTGACTGCTGAATGATCAAAGTCTATCTAATCCAACTCCCTCATTTCACAAATAAGGAAAAGAAGTATCCAATTTTCCAGGGAGATGGCCAGAGCACTGAGAAATTAAGCAACTTGCCATAGTCACATAGGCAATATGAATTACAGGAAGGATTTGAACTCTAGTTGGTCTTCCTTACTCCAAGACTGGCAAAAGCTAGCCATGCCATTAAATCATGTTGTATCTCATACACTAGAGACATTGCAAAAGTGAAAGTCCTGATTCTTAAGGAAATTATTTTCTTCTGAATGACTATAACATCCACAAATGAATAGAAGATAATTAAATGAAGGAGAACCTGAGTTGAATCATGAAAGAAGAGAAAGGAATGAGGGGAAGTTGAGGGAAATGTTCCAGGCATGAGAGGGTTATGAGATGGACTAGGAGGCAGGTGGATGGTGAGGAGTGACAGGATACATATCGTGACTAAATGTTAGGAAAATAACTAGCTATCAAAATTAAATTCTAAAGTAGTATAAACATTTTGATATGTGAGAATAACACTGGGTCAGTGACAAAACTACAGACAAAATTATAGAGAAATAATGTAGGTACATATAGGTCAGAAGAGGTAAAAATAAGTTAATCCTCAATAAGAAGAAATTCTTGCTCTGGCAACTCATCATCATTTGTGAACTGTGTACAAAATCAATCAAATTAGCAGGAAAAATAGGAACTTTCCTTAATGCCTGATCCAGACAGTTTTTGGTACCCTGAATAACTGAATGAGGATCTAAGCTAGAAGACTGTGGCTCATCCAAGCTAGAATACTTTGCACAGAAGATATGACAAAAGTCAACTATGCATGGAAATAGGTAGAGGGCCTGTGTACAGAAAGGCTCTTGGTGCTACAACTGGGACAATAAAGAATGATCAAGCTGTACTCTTTGGATTTGGGGTTATCAAAACTGTTTGCTTATTTTTCTTTCAATAAAAGTTTAATAAATGCATGCTACCAACAAGTCTGCAAAAATGAGATAGATCATAGCAGCTTGAAGGGGCTGTACAATGAAAAGGTTTCTTTCAGGGATTCTAGGTGGAGGTCCAAATGAAGAGTGACCTCACACCATTCCTTTCTCCCACTCATTGTGCTACAAAGTACTAGACACTAGTGTTACAGAAAAGAGCAACATTTGTTGCTCCAATGTCCTTTAGTAATAATTAAAAACAAGACATTTAGTGCTAATGTCCTTTGTGAAATCCTCAAAGATCAGCTACTTAAATTTTGGGCTTTTCTTCTTTATAAGGGTCTTGATACAAAAATTTCACTAATAGGAGAAATGAGTTTAAGATTAGAAGCCCTGTTCAGGGAGGGGGGAAAAAGGGAGGCATACAAGTTTCCATCTGGAAGACAAAAGGAAAAAGAAAAAAAAGTCAAAGGCCTAATTTTTAAAAATCACCATTTTTGGAAAACCAACATCACTAACCACCAGTTGTCCTATACTTACATTCTTCTGAAGAAAAGAACACTTTAGGGAGATAATTCTTATACCCCTAGTCTTTAGCTTTAAAAAATTATCTTGCCCTCTCTAGTCATTATTTATGCTTAACACTTTTTCACTGCTTCATTCCTTTAGAGTTGATGTTCTTACCTTGAGGTCGAAGAACTTGTTTTTAAAAGATATTTTTATAACTATTTTAATATAGTTGGTTTCCTTTGTAACCCTTTATATTTTATGCATTTTAAAACATTCCAAAAAAGGGTCAGTAGATTTCACAAGATTGTCAAAAGGGGCCATGACACACACAAAAAAGATTTTGACTTTCTTCAGTTAGACAACACAGACACATATTCACTTTCTGAGAATCGGTGTTCAAAATGTCATCTGAAAGTTCTCATCTCAAGCTACATCTTGAACTATATTAAATAGAAGAAAAAGATTATGCAGCAAGGCAGAAAAAAAGAAGGTAAGTTACAAGCCAGAATAAGAAAAGCAAAGTAAAATAAATTGTTAGGCAAAAGCAGTTGAAATTAATAAGATAGTGTAACAAAAAGGTAAAGGTGTTGAAATAAAGGACAGGATGATGGGTGTAAAAAGTGTCAAGAATGTTCATGAGCTAAGAGGGTTAGCTGAGTGGCTGATAGTTTGGTGAAGCCTATGGACCCCTTCTCAGAATACTGTTTTAAAGAGCCTAAAATATATAGTTACAAAAGAAACCAATTATACTATAATACAATTACTGAGAAATTCTAATTGCCACAGTAGGGCAAAGGTGTCCAAAAAGTGCAACCAGAATAGTGATGGTCTTTGAGTCCATTGCTTATAAGAAATAGTAGAAGGAAATGATATCATTTAATCTACAGAAGACCAAGACTCAGGGGTGACAACATAGCTATTTCAAGGCTGCCATACAGACCAGGTTTTAGACTTTATCTAATGGCAAAACAAAGAAGTACAGTCACCAAGGTACTACTTCCCAACTCCAAATTCTGTGAGGCTTCCTGAGTAGGGAAAAGTTAGTTCCTTATAAGCTGCCTTTCAAGATGAGAATTGGTTCTTTAACTCTCTTTGAAGTATCTGGAAGCAGCCTACTGTAGGGAATATAAAACTAGCCTTAAAAACCATTCAGAGCCCATTTCAAATCCCACCTCAGACACTTACCAATTATGAAGAGACAGTGATAGAACCACCCCAAAGGATTGTTAAGGATCATATATAAATACAAACAAAATAACTAAAAAAGGCAATTTGTGAGGAAAGGCACTAGATTGGGGGAAGGCAGTCAGGAAAAGTTTCATGTAGGAGATTGTGCTAGAGCTGAAACTTGATGAAGAGGTACTCTACGACTCAGAGGTAAGGAGGGAAAATGTTCTAAGTATGAGGGACAGCCAATACAAAAGCACAGTTGGAAGATGAACATGTTGTGAGTGAGGAATAAAGAGAGATGACCAGTTTATGTAATGCCCAACAAGACAAGAAAGTTATCTTCAGAGCAGCTGATGCCATACTGCCTCATCCTCTCTACTCCCCCACCCCCATCCTCTGCTAACCATCAGAAATCCTAGGTCTTCTCTAGCAAAGATGCCAAACTTGGGGGTCAGTAGCTACAAAACTCCCAAGTGTGGCCTGAAACAAATTAAAATGTTTTGGGAATACCAAACAAAAAAAAAAGGTACAACACAACATAGTTAATTTGGGTTTTTTTTGAGTCAACATGTACTTCAGAGATCCATTTCTACTTGACACTATTGTTCTATGTTCTTGCCCACTAAAATATATATCTTAAGGATTCTTTTTGATGACTTGGATTGCAAGTTTCCATACCCTCCACATCTCAGGTTTCACCCAGTCTAGCTCAAGAGGCCTACCCATTTCATATTACTGTCTCAGATAATTGTATAGATCAACTTTAAGATTTCATAGTTAGAATTTTGGCTGTCCACAACCGTATCTCTCATGTATGGTAATAATGGCTCTTTGCAATGTTATTTTTATGCCTATATATTTGGTTACTACAGAATACAAATCAATAAGGAATTCTAGCCATCATTTATTAAAAGCCTGAGGCACCCAGAGTACTCTTCTAAAAGCTGTATCTAAAAGATCCAAATTTAGATAAAACAATTCTTGCCCTCATAGGGCTTACTCAAATGACATTATTTCCATGGAGGTTCTTTATCTTGCCACCATTCCTTGCTCTTCCTTTCCCTTCCCTTTTTAGAATCCCAATAGCACTTTTTTAAAACCTTTTTATGGTATTTATAATTTTATTTACTTTCTTTGCAATCTCTGAAAGTGCCTAGCAAATCTCACCTGGGTCCTCACTGCAACAAAGCAGTAATCCCCTAATTATTTTTTTCTTCCAAATTATTCTTAATGCCACTCTCCTCAGTGAATGTTTCAGACTTTCTTTTGGAAAACTTCCAATGACACTTCTTCCCCACCCTCAGCTGAGGCCATCACCATTAATACAGGGTTTTATAATCAAACCTCTTCAAAAAGAATTTCCTCTTCTCGTCATCCTCTTATAGTTCCTAGTTTACTCCTCTTTCTGATGAAGGTCCTTCTGTTCACCCAAGCCAAGACCTTTATACATGCATACTTGATTCTAATTCCTTCCTGTCTTCTCCAGAAGGTTGCCTCCACTACCAGCTCCCCTTAACCTATCTAAAATCTCTATTGGGTTCCTCCCTGACATACATATTCACATCTCCTTATCTTAAAAAACCCCTCACTTGATCTTACCATCATCACAAGAATCCTACAGCTCCATGTTCCCTTTCAGGCTAAACTCCTTGAAAAATCCACCCAAAGAGGCAGCTGGGTGGCTCAGGGGATTAAGATAGGCATAGAGATGGGAGGTCCTGGGTTCAAATATGGCTTCAGATACTTCCTAGTTGTGTGACCCTGGGCAAGTCATCTAAACCCCAATGCCTAGCCTTTATTACTGTTCTGCCTTGGAACCAATTCACAGTTTTCATTGTAAGATGGAAGGTACAAATTTTAAATAAAAATTTTAAATAAAAAACAACAACAAAAATCCACCTACACTTAGTACTTCCCTCCCTTTTCTGAACTCCCTACAATCTCTCTTCTAACTTCATCGTTCAATTGAAATTATTCTCTTTAATGATCTCTTAATCCCCAAATTTAATGACTTCTCAATCCTTATCACACCTCTCTAGAGCACTTGACATTGTTGACTGTCCTCTCTTCTCTGGGCTGTCATGCTTTTGCACTCTTCTGGTTCTCCTTTGCTACGTCATCATCCATATCACATCCATCTTAGTCTTTTTTCTCTATACTAGCTTGGTGACCTCCTCAGCTTCCGGGGTTTCAAAGACCTCCTCTCTCTGGATGACTCCCAGAGTCATGTCCAGCCCTAGTCTGTCTTTTGTGTCCCAATCCTGCATGCCAAAATGCTTATTGGGATTGTCCCATAGGAACCTCAAAAAAAGATGTATAAAGCAGAACTCATCATCTTTCCCTCAAACCCATTCTTTCTCCAAGCTATTACTGTCTAGGCAACCAACATCCTTCCACCGACCCAGGTTTGCAACACTGGTATGATCCTTTGTTTCTTATTTGCTTACTCAACCACCAAATCTTATTTGTCTCCACATCTCTCACATCTATCCCCCTCTTTTCCATTCATGCAGCCACCAGTCTAAATCAGGATCATATCATTTTATGCCTAGACAATAACCTTTCTGCTCTCCCTCTCTAAAGTCTATCTCCACATCAACCTATCCTCTTTACACTCACTAAAATTTCCTCAAACTCTGGTGTGATCATGTCAATACTCTGACTCCTTCATCACCCCTTCTCTCCTAGCTCTTTATTACTTCTAGGTTGACATTTAAACTTTTCATTACCTGGCTCCTTCTGGTATTATGATGTTATTTGTCCTTCCTTGCACTCTAAGATAGTCATATTGGTTAGTCACTGTTCTGCATACACAACTTTCTCACATCCATCTCCATGCCTTAGTATACTGTCTGCCCAGAATGTACCTCCTCCTCACCTATACTTCTTGGAATCCCTAGTTTCCTTCAAGACTCAGTTTAATTTTTCACCTTTCATGGCTGGAACAGAATCTACTATAGTTCAGCCAAAGTTAAAAAAGTAGGGGTAGCAATTATGTTTTCAGACTGATTGTAATGGAATACTATTGCACTATAAGAAATGAGAAACAAAATGATAATAAAATATCTGGAAAGACTTATATGAAGTGAGGCAAAGTGAAGTGAGCAGAACCAGGAGATTGTTGTACACGGTAACAGCAGTAAAGGATGATGATCGACTGTGAGTGACTTAACTATTATCAGCAATGCAAGGATCCAGGACAACTCTCAGGGACCCATGATGAAAAAGGCTATATCCACTGCTATAGAAGGAACTTACAAAGTTCGAATGCAGATTGAAGAAAGTCATCTTCTCTTTATTATCTCCATGAAATAGTGTAAGTGATATATGTCTTTTTTCACATGATAAAAATAAAATATGCAATATACGTTAACACATGTACAATATATATCATATTACCTGCCATCTTGGGGAAGAGGGAGGGGTGGGAGGGAGAGAATATGGATTGAAAAATGTCAAAGGGGGCAGCTAGGTGGCTCAGTGAATTGAGAACCAGGTCCAGAGATGGGAAGTCCTGGGTTCAAATCTGGCCTCAGATACTTCATAGCTATGACCTCGGGCAAGTCACTTTCCACCCTCCCCACCATTGCCTAGCCCTTATCACTTTTCTGCCTTGGAACCAACACCCGGTATTGATTCCAAGACGGAAGGTAAGGGTTTTTAAAAAAATGTTAGAAAATGAATACTGGCAATTGTACTAACATGTAAATCTAGGGGGAAAAACACAAAAGGTTTAAAAATTTTTTTCTACCATTTACAATGAAGGCTTTCCTGATTCCCTTAGGTGCTAGTACACTACCTTGTATTTATGGTATATAACATATAAGTATTTATACATGTACACATCTCCCTACTATAATGTAAGCTCCTTAAAGAGACTTTTATTTTTTTTTAATTTCCAGTAATTAAAGTAGTACGTTGCAGAAGCTAAGTGTGAAGTGTTTCTTCATTGACTGGATTAAAAAAGAGGTTAAGTTTTAAGAATTAAATTAAAGGTTCAAAATTCAGTAAAGAAGTGATTACTGTGGTCCAGAGTAGCCAGAGAAGCTTTTGTGGTTGGAAATGAAGGAAAGGTATAATTTATTTTGATAGGGTATGGAAAATGGGGGTAGGGTGGGGAGTGGATACCACAACAAAGACACAGGAAGAAATATACTTAATTTCTGCTAAAGATAATAAAACAATATAGCCAATCCTATTAGGCTTATGTAGTGGCAGATGAAATTAATAAAGTGGGAAGGGGCCAGTTCTTAAAATTTCTGAATACTAAGTTGAAGACTTCAGACTTGATTACTTTATTGGATATGATCTCATAAAAGGGAGCATATTCTTTCTAGCAGTGAAGACTTAAAAATCAGTGAAGTTTTGTGACACTCACTGCTCATGTTCTTCCACAAATTGCTTACAGAGGACATACAACATAAAGACCTTCCTTTGTCTTTTATATTTTATATGAACTAGTGAAATACTCAAGACTGTCCATCTGTTCAATTACTAGTTTTCATTTCATGCCTAGCCTTTCTTTTCCCATCATACATTTCAACCATGATTCCTCCTATGAAAAAATTCTTTGAACATGGGAAATCACTAATAACTAGTACATAAACCCATTCTCAATTTAATGAAATCTTTATGGAAAAGATTTACATGCTTATCAAGGGTATCCTTTGGGAAAACTAGAGGAATATGGTAGGCCTTTAAAGATGATACTCTCCAGAAGACTAGTTTTATAGTTAGGACAATTGAAAAAAGTCTTAGAATGATGCAGCAATACCACTACTAGGTTTGTACCCCAAAGAGATAAAAAAGTTTGTATAAAAATATTTATAGCTGCACTCTTTGTGGTGGCACAAAATTGGAAAATGAAGGGGTGACCCTTGATTGGGGAGTGGCTGAATAAATTGTGGTATATGATAGTGATGGAATACTATTGTGCTATTAAGAAATGATGAACTGCTTGATTTCTATAAAAACTGGAAGACCTCCAGAAACTGATGTGGAGTGAAATGAGCAGAACCAGAAGAACATTGTACACAGTGACTGAAACATCATGGGACAATCAAATGTAACAGACGTTGCTACTGATAGTAATGCAAGATCCAGGACAATTCTGAGGGACTATTGAGAAAGAATGCTATCCATATCGAGAAAGAACTGTGGAAGTAAAAACAGAAGAAAAACATGTGATTTATCACTTGCTGATAAGGATATAGGATTTGGGGTTTTGGTTTTTTAAATTTTCTCTATTACAAATATGGAAATAGATATTCAGTGAAAATACAGATAAAACCCAATGGAATGGCATTTCAGTTCCTGGAAGGGGTAGGGAAGTGGGGAGGGAGAGAAAATGAACAATATAATCATAGGAAAATACTTAAACATAAATAAATTTTTAAAAGAAAAAAAATCTTAGAGTAAGGATTCTTAACCTAGGGTCAACAGACCTCAAAGGAAAATTTGTGTATAGATTTCAGGAGGTCATGAAGTTGGATGGGAAAAAAAAAATAAAACTTTGTTTTTACTAACAATTCATTTAAATACAGAATTTTCTTTAATTTGAAATGTAGACAACAAACATCACTCTGAGAAGGGGCCAACAGACTAACAAAGGATCATCCACAGCACAAAAATGATTAAGAACCAGTCTTGGAATTTTCATTCCAAGAACAGATCTTTTATGACTTGTTAAATCATAAGAGATTTCTGAATAAATGCGAAGGTGACTATTCAATGACACTGTGATTAAGAAGGTGAAATGAAACATCAAATGGGGAAATATATGCTCAAATTAAGTATTTATGACTATTCTGGAAGACATCTTAGGCTAGGTTCAAATGGACCTGATGCAGTAGGAAACATGTAATTATTAAAGGTTCTTAATTAGATAAAGTTCTATACAACTAACTTAGGTCAGGCAAAGTTCTTCCATATGCTATTTGAGACTCATGATAATTACCTTATGGAATAGGATGGCTAGATATTAGCACTAGTTTACAGATGATGCAGTTTGAAGTTTAGAAATGATTTGGCCATTCAGGCTGCCTCTGAAAAAAGCAGTGAAGGAAATTTGTTTTTAATTAATTGTAGCAACATATAGAAGAAAATGACTGGAAGTAGGGGGATCATGTAAGAGTCTACTGAAATGCTGAATATCAGGTGAGGAATAGTTATAAAAGGAAAAGAAAGGGTGAATCAACAGATCCCCAATGATTCTACAAAAGAGTAGAGTCACCTATGACTTCTGAAATAAAATCTTATTGATAAAAATACAATAGTGATATAATCAAAATTCCATAAGAGTGCATAATTGTTTTTATTCTATACCGCCCTATATGTGGTCTTTTTTCTGCCTATATATAAATCTATAATCAGTGTAGTGTTTCAATAGACATTTTTCCCCCGAAGACTTCATTTGTCTATACATAAAACAATATAAAATCAATGAACTAAATGCTAAGACTTGGGTTTATAAAACAGAACAGTTAAAATTTGAATATTTCTAAAATAAAATAAAAGTTATTCTATCATTAGTGTATTTAGCACAGAAATTCTGGGGTGTTTTTTGGAGTGGGTGGAGATCATAGTTTATAAGGAATGTGGAGGATTAGAAGCAGTCCTTAAGTTATATAGCATACTACAGAGGTGCTGCTAAATGGAATTAGATAAAGTATGATACATTAGTGGTGGCCCTGGAGAATAGAAAGGAAATTCAGAATATTCATAAGAGGCAGAGTTTTAATTAACTTGAGAAAAAGAGATTTTATTGAATAATTTAAAACAAATTAGGCTGTCAATCCACAGATTGTATGCCAAAGCATTTACAAGTAGTACAAAATGTTAATAGACTTTAAAAGCAAAATAAGTTCCCCAGTCCAATCTCAATTTATAAAGAAACTCGGGCACTAAGTGGCTGAATGACTTGTCTATGGTCACAGAGAGAGGCAGAACCAAGCCTAGAACTCAGGTCTCTAAACTCCTAAGTTCAAATGTTCTTCCTACCAGGCCACATATTGCATTTATCCAAATAAATCTTTCTGCTGACCAATGGAGTCTTGTTTGCTTTCTGATCAATGGGTATAGATCCCTAAATTATTCTCATGATATATTTGGCAGAGAAAATTTCTAAGTTATTGCCCAGAGTACATATGTACTCTTGACTTTTGTTGCTATAGTCACTGGGAAAAAAGAGACTTTTGTTGAGAAGAGACCACAGAAACAATTTATTTAACATTATTAGTAAGATTATGGAAAAACATCCTACTAATTTCCACAATAAAACTCAAATAAATTGTTATTAAATACATATTAATGTGTAAAGTAATATGTCTACAAAAGAAAATAAGAATGTCTTCAAGGGGTTTATATTTTATTGACAAGCTACAACATATGCAAAGATACGTATTAATACAAAGAAATCTGAGCAAGAAGAGAAGACTAACAACTGGCAGGTTTCATAGACATGGTATTTGAGCCAAATCTTGAAGTAATATCAGGATTCTGATAAGTGAAGAAGAGTTCAAGTTCATTGGTGCATGGAAGGGGAGGGTGGAGAGAGGGACCTCATGAAAAATTTCAAAGACAGGAGGCTACATCATCAATTTGGGGGAACAGGTTTGTAGTTTAGTTAAGCTAGAACAGTATATAGTATGGAATGTTATGAATGCATATTAACCAAATAAGAATGTATGAAAAACATTTTGCAAAACAAAGCACTATATGTCACCTTTTATTATATAATCCCAAAGGCAAGAAAGAGCCACTGAAAGTTTTTGAAGAGATAAGACAGATCTGAATTATTGAAATTATTTTGGCAGCTTTGTACATGATAGATTACTAAGAGACAGGAAAGGAGACAAATTGGGAGGTTAATTCAGGAGAATGGCAAAAAGAATATTAAGTAGGGTGATTACTATGAATGGAAAGAAAGAGGCATAGCTAAGAGATGTAGCACAGAATATGGTTTTAGGATTAGAAGGGACTTGAGAAGTCATACAAACTCCCTCATTTGTCAAGGCAGAATTAACAGATCTTGGGAACCAACTTGATTTGGAGTGAGGGAAAGAGTCAAGGATGATGATGGTGGTGGTAACTAACTTTCACAAATTACTGGCAGGTTTCATA
Organism: Monodelphis domestica; assembly: GCF_027887165.1. NCBI lineage: Eukaryota > Metazoa > Chordata > Mammalia > Didelphimorphia > Didelphidae > Monodelphis > Monodelphis domestica. Next base: position 343,125,774 of record NC_077228.1, on the reverse strand, counting down.
GATTTATAGAATTATAGCCTAACAATCCTGAGATGTTATCATCTCTGTTTCAAAGATAAGGAAATTGAGATTCAGAAGTAACTGTCAGGGTCACATAGGGTCAGAGGCAGGATTTGAACCCAGATCTACCAAAATCCAAGTTCAACACTCTTATTCACTCAATACTGACTTCTAAGAATGGTACCCAGATTAAAACTGGGAACATAATGATCCCTTTGGGAGAAATAGATAAGTTTGGCGGAGGCAAAGGGTTGGGTGGGAAGATAATGAGTTCTGTTAAGATATATTGAACTTGAGATGTAGGTGGGACATCCAGATAGAGTTCTACAAGAAGTGACTATTTGGGAGTGGAGCTCAGATTAGGAATGGACATCTAGACTGTGTAGACAAAGATGAAGAGATGAAAAGTAAACCTTTGAGGGAGGAAAAGTTCACAAAGGTAGAAAGTATATAGAGGTAGAGTACAGATGAGGAAAAAGAAACTAAGGGGATATCTACCCTTAGGGGCTTGGGAGATGCAGCAGCAAAAGCATCTGTGAAGGAGAACCAGTACCAAGTAGTCTTACAGGGTAGAAAGAATATCTAGGATGACAAGAGTAGTCAACTGTGGTAAAAGCTACAGGAGGCCAAGAATAATAAAAGCTGAGAAAACGTCACTATATCTAATAGGATCATTCTGTGAAATGCTCCTGGCTTGACTCTGCTTTACTGATATCTCTGACTCTGTGGGCTGTCAATAAGAATGGGATAACATCCCAGGATCTCTTCTCCAAAGAGGACTATCTTTTAAATACTTTACCCCTAATAAATGTCTTTAAAAGATGATTTGAAGGTACATTTTGATGTGTCTGCCCAGGTGCCAGAGCTGCTAATTATACATGAGTTTAGAAGGCAGTTTTGGTATAATAGTAGAATTGTAAAGGAATTGTGAGGGGTTGAGTGGGTGGTGAAAAGGAGGAAGTAGCAAGTAGTTTATTCAAGTATTATGTGCCTTAGGTCTCATTAACTTACAGTCACCTAGAGAACTTTGTCTTCAGGTCCAGACTCTTTTGGTGGCACTTTTTTTATTTTCTTAGTCTGCAATATGAGGTGTAAAACCTATTGGAACTTTCTGGACTCTGAGCTGATATGGCATCCCAAGTTCAGAGATGCACAGTACTCCAAACAAACAAACCATTTTCCTCATACTTTTCCATCATTTTCACAGTCTCAGTGCTATTCCCCAGCTTCTTTTTCTTTCTCCTTTTATGTCATCTTTGTACAATATACTCTAGAGTATATTTATTCAGAAATAGTATAGCAGGGCTGGGTCCTCACAAGCATAAGTATAATCATCAATACATTTATTTATTAAGCACCAATCTTATGTTTGGCATTGTGCTATAAGCATAATTCTATTAGAGGAAAACACATATAATACATACAACATACATATGTGTATACACATATACAATGTAAATCTATGTAATGAGGGTAGAGGTAGATGAGGAAGGACTAGTAGCTGGGTAGGGAAGGGTGAATCAGGGAAGGCCTAAGGCAGAAAGTGGTCTTGGTTTGAAAATAGCTAAATGTGACAGAAATGAGTGCTTTCCAAGCAAGGGAGACAGGAAGGGGAGAATGGAGAAATCTTAGTCCCAAATCAGGTTCCCTCAGCTTCTGGGTCCAATATTCTCCTCAGTAGGAGTAGTAGTACTACTGAGTCTACCATCTTGTAGCTCCAGATGATATGATTAACCCAGTAGAACAAATCCATATCAAATTTAGGATTGCCTACTCCTTTTATTCTGTATATACTAAGATGGGTATACATCAGCCTCTACCCTTCAACAACAGAATGTAAGTTCTAAGTAATTTCAGTTTTCTGTCTCTAATGCTTGGCACATATATAGTAGGTGCTTAATAAATGCCTGTTGACTTGATTCCAAATTTCATTTTCCTCTCAGTTGACCAGAAAGTCTTTACAATAACAAACTCAGTGAACTAGATTGGGACCTTCAAGGGAAAGACAAGAAAATACAAACAGGCAAACAGGATTGTTCCCCAAACCCAGTCAAATTAACCCAAAACAGAGGCCATAACAATCCCTTTCTTTCAAAAATACCATATTTTTAAAGTGCTATATAAAGGAAACAATTCTTTTTTTAAAATTCTTTTTTTCCTTTTTCAATAAACCCTTAATCTTTATACTAGGGTAGCAGTTTTAAATTCTAATCTAAGATGCAATATTATTTCGATAGAAATACATGCTTTGTACACCTAGACTTAAAGCAATTCCCTCCCTTCCTCCCTCCCATTTCTGTTCAGTTTGTGAATGAAGCTGATCTCAGCATGAGCTGTGGACCAGTGGTTTATGTATGGAATGCTTAAGTATGGAGAATGGTAATGGGTAAATTGGAGTCAAGTCACCTGAGAGAAATGTCAGGTATTCAAAGAACCATAACCTCAGTCAGAATGCATCCTTGAGGTTAAGTGCCAACTTCTTATTTAATACATGAAATAATTTAAATGACACAAGACAAGTACCTATAGAAATTTAAATGAACACTTTCAGTGACAAAACTCAAGCCATTTTTTGAGGCAAAGGAAGAAAAACACATTATTTATATTCATATTCCACAAAGCCCAAGTGAAAACTTTTCATACTTTGGGCAGACATATAATTTACACGCATTAAAGATATTCACCATCCCTTTCTTCTTCTATTCTATCTCATTTAGCCATAACAGGAGACTGCTTTGGGTTGGTGGCCAGAAGTCATGGCTAGTATTACCTTCCTGTATGGCTTTGGGTAAGTCACTTAACCTCCTGGACGCAATTCTGTCTGTAAAACGAAGGATAAGGCTACATGATTTTCAAGGTCTCTACCACCTCTAAAATTAAGCTTAAGAGCTTCCCAAATGTGTCAATATATAGATGTTACAAGAAACATTTAAAGATAAACTTGAACACAAAATTTAGTTATTTGTAAATTAATACTTTATTGAAAGACAAAATAAATGAGGCGTGTGTAAAAGAAAAAAAAATTTTTATGGAATAGGTGCCATTTCTCCAACATCACAAAAGCAGTTGTTTCTAAGAAGTCAAGTTTAACAATTAATATAATCCCCTCTCATTTAAAGTAACTGAACTTGTATGCTAGTAAGCATGAGCTTGATCTCAAGTGTTACTAAACCAAGGAGGACTTAGAACTTCAAAGTATTCTGGCCATTATAATTCTGCCAAGGTTTAGAGAACATAAATAGGAAAAATGATTTGAAACTGAGTTTTTACAATTCTTATTAACCTCCTTGTTCCTTTCCCAATATAACAAAACAGCTATTGCCCTTTTGCAGCCACTGTCATTCCTCTGTCAAAACCACAATGCCCTCTAAAAGCTGTTCCTCCTTAACCATTTCCAGATAACCCTAAAGTTGGGAATAGTCTTTTCGGTTGGTGCTGTAGAAAGTTGATTCTGGAGTATACACTATGATTTTATTAATGTGCTACGACTAGCAACTTAATGGATGAAGCCTCTCCTTTGGGTTGTGGATCCCAATGAATCCTGCAAAGACAGAAAAAGAAAACCAAATTACTACGATACAAGTTATGAACTTAAGGTATAAAAACTTAATATTATCATTATGGCTATTAGATCAAGTATTAGGAAACTATTGTTTAGGTGTTTACACTATTCAAAGATTCTTCAAATAGTTGTGAGGCATTCTACAATGGAAATTAAATTGTCAATGAAAGACAGCAGGCAATTTATTTTAATATTTAAGAATTTGGGGGAAGTAGAGAAAAATGAGGGAAGATTTAATAATGTGAATTGTGAAATAAAACTCAAGAAGAGTTCACAAAAAAAAATACCAACACACTCACATGAAATGTATTCTTTAAGCAAACACTCCCAGATGACTTGCTACAATGTAAATACAATATTATCTACTTCTTCAAGGGACTAAGTAGCAAGCTAACTAGATCTGGAGCTACATAAAGCCAGGTGAGTTTTTGGTTAATAGACAGCACAGCAGTCACTGGTAAACTATTAGAAAACAACAGCAGCAACAACAAATCTTGATTGATCAAGGTTCATAGTCAACAGATTCTTTAAGGTTGAAATTAAGAAATCAGCTGAGACTAACAACATCTGCTAAACTGTTTAATGAAGCATAGGTTGGTTTGTTTTAATAATTTGATCAAGTATAATTTTTACTGAGATGGTTAAAGGCATTCACTGCAATAGTCTCTTCCTGTTGCAAAAGGAGAAGCCCGAGATAGATAATAGGTTAATATCACTATATATAGGAAATTAACTAGAAGCAGTCTATCCACCCACTTCACTCAACCCATTCATTATAAATGCCTCAATTTTCTTGGCTCCTCTCCTTTCATTGCCAGAGTTCCTGTAGTGGGAGTCACTATGAAAAAAACCTAGAAAATCTGAGTTTGAAAATATAAGGAAGCAATCTGGGAAAAGTATATATATCATAATACAATAGGACTGGCCTATAGGCCTAGTACTAAAATATAATTTTCCCCTAAAATGAAATAAAAAATAAGGAACTTTGTTATAGTATTTGAAATTTCACCAGCTATAATTAATTTAGATTGATAAATTATGTTACTCCCCAAGGTATGGGCCAGTCACACATATTAGTGTGAAAGTTTAGGCTGTTAATAACCACCTGAAAATTAGAAAGTCTCAGCAGAACTGGGAAGGGGGGGGGGAAGATATTAGAAACTTTGAGTAGGAGAGGTTTTTTAAAGCCCAGGGAAAGATAATTTCAAAGCTACAAGGACAGCTAGCTTGTAGGACAACTTTGTCTTATATTAAAAGTGATGTAGGCTTAAAACAAACGTAAGAACTGAACTGCAACTGTGCTAAGATCACTACTATATAGAGTAGGGCAAACCTAGGTAAAGTGCTGCACTGGGAGGGGAGGTATAAAGGAAATGATAGTTCACTAAGTGGCAACAGCAGTCTAGAAAGGTAAGTGGAAAGATGCTAAAAACAAATCTTAGCTACTTATAATTTTTCTAAATAAAGATGACCCTTTGACCAGGAAGGAGTGGAAAAAACTATTTCCTATTCTTATATCCCTTGATTGTTTGAAGGGATTCAGAACTCAAGTTAGTTCAGGCATGTTTTTGAAGATTAGTCACCTACCAATAATTTGAAATATTATTTCTACCAAGAAAATGTGTTCTAGATTCCAAAAACAAAATTTTAGAATGTAAAATGCAAGATAAGGGCTATTTCTCTTCAAAAAATCAGTTAGGGCTTTAGTTATTTTGTTAACTATAATCCTATTTCATAGATATTTATGGAATTGTAGAACTAGAAGAGATTTTTTACCTAGTCCAATTTCTTCGTCTTGTAAATGAGACCATAGCAGTTAAATGAGCTGCCCAAGGTCACAAAATTAAAAAGCAAGCAAACTAGAATTCAAATCTAGGTCCCAGGAGTTCAGTCTTTTCGTTTCCAGTTGTTTTTAACAGAACTGTACTTAGGTTGTTAGGCATCACTGCTTCTCCTAAGAGATTATATGCTCAAATTTCAGATCTTAAACCTAACAAATCATTATTTACTACAACAAACCCTACTGAATTTACTAATCGCCGTTTTTTGGACCTTGACTCAAGTTCAGAAATATCCTGAAGTATGTCACTGCTAGTCTTAATCAATGATTAGCAAATAAATATATCATGCTTGTTCTTATTTTCTTATTAGGAAATCTATAAACTTCCTAATAAAGCAAGGATTAAATATAACTAAAATATGTGAGATTTATTTTGGGAAAAGGTAAGTAAAATGACAAAATTTATCACCAAAATTTAATATCATTTTGATAGATTAAAAATATCTCATAGGATGACTCCCATTTTAAAACAAACTAATCTGCTAAATGTCAATATAAACACGTTATACCCATTCATACTAGTTTTATTTTATTTTGTTTATTTATTTATTTATTTATTTATTCATTTATTAATTTATTTATTTTAAGCCCTTATCTTCCATCTTGGAATCAATACTGTGTATTGGTTCCAAGGCAGAAGAGTGGTAAGGGCTAGGCAGTAGGGGTTAAGTGACTTGCCCAGGGTCACATAGCTGGTAAGTGTCTGAGGCCAGATTTGAATCTAGGACCTCCCGTCTCTAGGCCTGGCTCTCAATCCAATGAGCTACCCAGCTGCCCCCTCACTCATACTAATTTTAGAGCTATCAGCCACTTCAATAACATTAATCAGTAGTTCAAAAAGTCTCCACCATTCCTACAATCCTAACATACCAACTTTTGATATAAAATATAGTAATATCAAATGCTATTTCATCAAAAGAAAATCAGAAATCAGATTTTGCCCCCCAAAATGTTAAAGTAAACATAGGATCTGTATTAAGTACAATACCTTCAGATAATGAATGGGCATGATGATGACTCTCTTCACTAGCCTCTGGCTCCAGGTTCCTCTCCTCTTCAACTAAAGCAAAACTTAGCAATGTTATATCTGAGAAACTAACAATGCAAAGCAATTAGGCTATTTTATCCCCCAAAATTGTATGTAGAAATGGAAAAAAAAAGAGGCAGATTTTATTTACTCCTCCATATACTTCTACTGTATCTAGAGGTTTTAGGATAGAGAAGAAGTGTACAGATTTAGCTGATATTAAGCTACTACTGATTTGAAGGAATCTATTTTCAATCAAACCAGAAAGATTTAAAATCTCTATATCGTTGTAGTGGTGAAATGATTCTTCTCCTCTTGAATTTAATACTTCATATGAAGATGACAAAGAACCAGTTAGTTTTTATGACATTGCATATCTTAATAGAAAAAGTTGAAAGTAGAGAATACTAACATAAGAAGTGGAGGAAGTCCAGTAAATGCTGAAAATTTGCCAGGGATGATCTAGGTATTAAAAGAATTTTATAATTGTTTCCTGTATAGGAGTAACAACATATTTGGAGAATAAACTCAAAAGCTGCTAAAGGAATCCTACAATAACTTTAACAGTTTATTAAACATATTAATGTAATAACAAGAAACAAGAAAACCCAATATCAAAATTACAAAAATACAAGCAAATCAAGATACAGTTTAGCACTATTAATTAAATTAATCACGTGGAATTTAGAATCAATTTGCAAAATTTTTCTATCTTCTTCAACCTTCTTCCCTAAGGACAATGTCTTAAACGATCTGCAAAAATCTATTCAAGCTAAATTGGAAGTTTCCAAAGCAAGCATCTCATTAAATAGACAAAACAAATAACATGGCTTCCAAGAAATTTTACTTTTATATTTTCTGACTTTTAAAAATCAAAATATAGCATATAATTATTTAAAATTTCAGATTATATTATGTATTTCTTCAACCCAAATATATGTATTCAGATCATCAGCATTTCCTAAAAACTACTAGCTCTATAGATAAAAATCCCACTAAAACAAAGCATTTTTACATTAAAATTATTTTCATATGTTGCTAACAAATTAGCCATATTAAAAATGGCTACTGTATTAAAATGATGCTGTCTTGCATATTAAATGGAATCTAGGACATTATTTTAAATAATTTTGACACAATATTCAGGAATCATAAAAATAGTAAAGTAGGAACAAATGAAATCAATGCTTTTTTTTCTATGGGAAATGTGTATTTAATTAAGAATGACTGACAGATATGAAAATAAGAAAAGAAAGCCAAAAAAGGCAATTGTGTCTAGAAAGCTGAGATTGCTGCCACTTTACCTGTGTATTCTGAAATTAAGAGACTAACTGAAGAATTGCTATCTAACAGTGAACCTTGGACAAGCAACTTGGGCTTTCTGTACCTTGTGTAACTATGTGAGATTTCATTTTATTTAGATATTCCTCCTTATATAAAAGGTACCTTTTCATCTTTATGTACCTTGATACATTTTTATGCCAGACTTTAGGTTAGATTTTTAGGCTAATACATAAACATTTTATCCTTCACATAGGAAAGTGATCCCAGTGATCTAACTGTGTTCTTACCTGGAGCCGTTTAGAATCCACAGCATACATCTGGAAGTTATGTAATGCAATGCTATATATTATAAGTTAATTTGTAGCAATGTAAAGAGATAAGATGACTAGCCTATATAGGAAATGAATTGCAATCCTGATCTTAGTAACACTTTATTAATCAACTAAGAAAATAATAGTAAAATTTTGTTGATCAAGGTACAACAAATTTACAAAAGATAATACTGTACCACACTTTCTTCAAATATTCAAAAATACAATTGTACTTTGCTACAATCATCACACAATGAAGTACTTTAGAAACAGATGAGTAGAAAAAAGTTCAATAAAATTTGAGCTTTTTTTGTTGGTTCAAATCACTCTTTCACCAAAGCAAACATTTCAATCACATTCTATCAGAAGTCTGACAATAATTCTCCAACTAATATTACACAGATTCAGAAACTTAAAAAAAAAAAGAATAGTGAGATGTTATACGTTATCTGTTTCCCATAATGGCCCAATGAATTTAGGGGACTTAATATTCTCAGTTCCTGTAACACATGATTAATAAATAACTGCTGAATTTTCATTTGTTAATCACTATACAGAGGCTGGCCATGGTGGATAATATAGTACTCCTTTGGGGGGGGGACCCTCTGCTAATGTAAAGTCTTGCTAGATTCACTTTTTTTTTTTTGAAACAGTAAATTATTCTTTGAACAAGGTGTCCTTGGGATCAACCTTCAAATGTTTCAGTATTTTATTTGGAATGTCTTTTCTTGGATGACATGCTTCACTTCCAACACTTTTAAATTCCTTATAAGAAAGAAATTTTTTAATCTTACATTCGGAATTATTGCTTTTATGGTCCTTAAAATCTAAGATATACCACTAACATATAAACATGACTTAATGAAAACAAACTGAATCTTTGCTGAACTCTTCTATTTCATACTCCAGCAGTATTTGCCACTACTTCTTAAAGTAGGCATCCATGAGTTTTTACTTTCTTCTTATAATTAAACCCTGCTGGTTTTTCTGCTAAGGTTCTTGCAAAATGCATTTCTCTTCTACCATGTATCAGCTATATTCCCGTATGGTTATATCCATCATAACTACCTTGTGTACTGATCTTCCTTATAATTCTCCCTATAGTAAATTTCAAAATGTTACAGGCTATATAATATCAATATTGGGGCAAATGTATCTATCATGTAGGAACCTGAGTTTGGTATAAAACATAGCAGAATTACTTTATGAAGTTAGTACCAAGGATGATAAGTATTTTTTTATATTACAGGGTACCAATATTATTATCAGACTTTAGCCATAGTTGTGTATATGATTTGACATGTTATATTTGAATCACTTCAATGTAGGGATATGCCACTAGTTTTAAAACCAAATACAAAGATTTCAAATATGGATCAGAAATGATAACACTGGGGGAAAAACCCAAAACAAAACATAAAAATCATTTTGTTCAACTCCTTCATTTTAGACAGGGGAAGTAATATGTCCAAATTATATAAGAACTAAGAATCAAAGCTTTCCACTCTACCATTCTCAGTCCCCTAAATTGTTTTTATGTTAGCAAAAATTATGCAAGTATAAAAAGTATTGCTTTCATAAAATTAACACACAAAATCAAACATATTTCTCCACATATGTGGTAGATTATTGTTGTGTAACTAATTTTACATAGGGTATCTTTGAACTTTTTTTGGTTTGGTTTCCTACTGAAAATAATTCTACAAATTAAAAATCACTACTCTCAAAACATGAGAATGGCTCCACAATTTCTGCAGGAATTTCTAGGATGAATGCTCATGTGCTACCATGCTGTTACCCTTATGCAGATGTTTATTATTCCAGGAACACAAAGTAGCTATAAAATGTAGGAAGACTTGTTTATAGATTAAAAATCCAAACAGGGAAAGTCTCAATATCGAAGGATTGTTTAAAATTTAAAAACAAAGCAAATTAGTCAGTTTGGGACTAAACTTATTAGTCCCTTTCAAAACTTAAAAGAATTCCCCATAGCTCCTATTCAGACAATATTTTTTTAATAGGGCCTAAAATAAGGCTTCCACACTTTATTTGACCATTCAAGCTAGAACAACAGCACAAAAACAAAATTCCAATATTTCTTTCTTTGCCCTACAAAAATTCAAAGCTCAACTGAGTAATTTGAAATATTAATTCTTACTATACCCTAAAAACAAAATAAAACCTGAACTCTCCCCATAATTAAAAAAATAAAAAAACAAAAAACCGCACACACTTCAGCTATTAACCAGCTACTGATTCATTTATACTTTAAAGAATTGTGAGACACTAGCTTGAATTGAAGGACCAGGGTATGGATATTGCATTACAGAACTGGGATAAAATAAGAATCTTAGTCAGTTGGACTGATCAATGTAAAGAAAATTCTGATTAGTAATAATCCTTCAAAAATATAACTTCAAAGCAAAGGATGCCCATCATCACCACTATTATTAAATATTATACTAGAAATGCTAGCTATAGTGATAAGAACAGAAAAAGAAATTGGAAGAATTAGAATAAGCAATGTGGAAACAAAACTACCACTATGCAGATGATATGATGGTGTATTTAGAAAATACTAAAGAATCAACTAAAAAAAAGTTGAAGTAATTAACAACTTCAGCAAAATTGCAAGACAAAATAAAATCACATAAACCATCACCATTTCTATAAATAACCAACAAAATCTGGTAGGAAGAGCTAGAAAGAAATTCTATTTAAAATAACTAGACAATATAAAAAATACTTTGTAGTCTTATCTGCCAAGACAAATCCAAGGTCTCTATGAACACGATTACAAAAATACTTTTCATACAAGTTGGACCTCAACAAATGGAAAAAAAATTAATTATTCTTGGGTAGGCTGAGCCAATATAATAAAAATGACAATTCTACCTAAATTAATTTACTTATTCAGAGCTATAACAAATATCCAAAACACTATTTTATAGAGCTAGGGGAAAAAAACAATAGCCCCAAAATGAATTTTTGGAAGAACAAAAGGTCAAGAATATCAAGGGAATAAAAAAAAGTGAAAGTAACCTAGAAGTACAAGATCTCAAACTGTTATAAAATGGTAATTATCAAAACAATCAGGGACTGAATAATAGTTTGGTGTTTCAGTTGAATAGATTTAGTACAAAATACACAGTGGTCAATGACTATATTACTTTTGTACAGGATAAACCCAAAGATCCAAGATTTTGGGAGAACATATTATTTGCCAAAAACTACTAGGAAAATTGGAAAACTGTTTGCCAAAAACTAAATTTTGACCAACATCTCACATGACATACCAACATAAAGACAAAATGGGTACACACAGAGTGATAGCTATAATTAGCAATCAGGGAAGAATGGAATAGTTTACCTGTTAAATCTATAGATACAAGGTGACTTTATGACCAAATACAAGATAGAGCATTATGAAATGTAAAGTGAATTGTTACTATATTAAATTTAAAAGGTTTTGATACAAACAAAACCAACATAGGCAAAATTAGAAGAAAAGAAGAAAACAGGGAAATTTTACAGCAAGTGTTTCTGATAAAGGCCTTATTTTTATTTCTCAAATGTACAGAACTGAGTCAAATTATATATTTATAAGACTATAAATCATTCCTAATTGATAAATGGTCCAAGGATATGAAAAGGCAGTTTTCAGAAAAAGAAATCAAAGGTATCAATTGTCATATGAAAAAAATACTCTAAATCACTATTGATTAGAGAAATACAAATTACAACAACTCTGAAGATAATTCCTTCACATCAATGAGATTGGCTAATAATGACTGAAAAGGAAAATAATAAATGTTGGAGAGAATTTGGGGCTAATTGGGACACTCATGCACCGTTGGTAGAGTTGTAAACTTATACAACTATTTTGGAGAGTAATTTGGAACTATGCTTAAAGATTTATCAACATGTGCATATTTGTTGACCTATTAATACCATTACTGAGACTTATCCCAAAGAGATCAAAGAAAGGGGAAAGGACCTATTTGAAGAAAAATATCTATAGCAGCTCTTTTTGTGGTGGCAAAGAATTCAAAATTATGGGGATGCCTATCAATTGGGAAATGGTTGGACAAGTTGTGGCATATGATTGTAATGGACTGTGCTGTAAGAAATGATGAGCAGGATGATTTCAGAAAAACCTAGAAAGACAACATGAACTGATGCAAAGTGAAATGGAACAGGAAAGCATTGTCACAGTAACAATAATAATTTATAATTATTCTCAGCAATACAATGATCTTCCAAGACAAACAAAGGACTCCTGATAAAAATTATTATCCACTTCCAGAGAGAACTGAGGGACCCCGAATGCAGATGGAAGCATATTCTTTTCCACTTTATTTATTTGTCCATTTATTTTTCGAGGTCTGTGTTTTCTTTTACAATCTTGTACTTTTACAACTAAGTACATTTGTAGAAGTATTTTTTACATGATTAATCTGGAAATGATTTGCATGACAGCACATACTACCTGTACCAGATTGCTTTAGAAGGGAGAATGAAGGAACAGAGAAAGAATTTAAACTAAAAAAATCTTGATAATGTAAAAAATTGGTTTTATATGTAATTGGGAAGGAAATATTTTTAAATATTAAAAACTCAATTAAAAGAAGTACAAATTCATCCTATTGAGGCATTCCTCTCTTTATAATTCAAATTCAAGAAAAGAGAAACAATTTCCTAATAGTTCCATAAACTTGTCTTTTCAACACCAATATTTTTCTGTTGATGTTATAAATTGAGGAATCTTTATATAAATCAAAATTGTGGGTTTTTTTGTGGGTTAATTGTGGGTTAATACATTGTGGGTTAATACAAAGGAAAACATAGAAACCCCCTAGGAGGAAAAAAGTAGGTCAAGTAAATTACCAAAGAAAACAGACTGCAAGAAGCTACGTAAAGGCTATCAAAGAGATACTAGGTTAGAAAAATTAGTGAATCACAGTCATTCATGATGGACAGCACTTGTGGTTAATATCTTCAATAAAATGAAGTGTCTTGGTGGAAGTCTAGTATTTTGGTTAGATTTCCTTTGTAAGATTAACAGGAAGAACCTGAAGAAGAGCCAAATAGGACATGAATGGGTTGCAATATGGACAAATCATTTGGAGAAAGTACTTCTATATCAATATGAACACAGATTCAGAAAAATACTTCCTAAATAGAAGCAAAATCAATCCAAACCGGTAGTAAGTGCATTTTGCAGAAATATTTTACAATTACTGCAAATGCTTAAACTCATGTTAAAATCCAAGCTGACATTGTCATTAGGATCAACAGAACATCTCTGTGTAAAATTCTCTGTAGACATAGTCAAAGCAGCATTCCAGATTCTATTTCAACCTCTGGAGCCAATTAATTCTTCAAGTTTTTCTATTCTCTAATTTCTGCTTACTGAGTAATCACTCTTCTCTATATCCTACAATTAAATCTATTCCTTCCCTCCTCCCCATTGTATCAGTTTGTTTAATTAAAGGTATCTTGCCTCACCATCTTAAATGTAAACTATTTGCTCAGTGATATAGTGAATAGAACTTGGAATCAGAAAGATCTGAGTTCAAATCATGTCACAGACATTTTACTGGCTATGTGATCCTTGGTAAGCTACTTAAATTTTCTCAGAATATTTCACTGTAAAATGGAAACAGTAATAGCACCTGCTTTGAAGGGATTTTGTGAGGATCAAAAGAGATAAAATGAGTCAAAGCACTACGTAAACTTTAAAATGCTACATAAATGCTACCATTTTATTACCATTTCCTCCCAGAACCCTCATGCCTAAATAACAGGCTGCATATTTAGTTGGAAAACCACATGTTAAACATTAGTAATGTTCTACTGTACTTTTATTATTAAATAATTTATAAGGAAAATGTAATTGGAAAGCAATCTCAATGTGCCTTTGCTAAAGAAAAATACAGAAAAGGTATAGACTAACAAATCTGTAAGGGACGTTGGGGATAATTTAGTTGAACCAATATTTGAGAAAGAATCCCCTGCATAATAGCCTGAAATATGCACTCATCAAACCTCCATTTGAAGATCTCCAATGATGGATGCCTCTCTAGAGAATCAAGAGTCATTCTGCTTGTTTGGCAGCTCTAATTGTGATCAACTTTTTTCACTTCTTAGAAGCTAAATTCTGCTTCTGCCTTCCACCTAATGCTACTAATGATGGACTTATAAAAGTGATGTAGTGGAAAGATTACTGAATTTTAAGAAAACAAATTTAAATGTCAACTCAACTGTGGCACTCTATAGACATATCACTTCTCTTTGGGCTTCAGATTCCTTATCTGTAAAATGAAAGGATTACTCTAGCTTTAAATTTATAATTTTAAGTCAAATTGCTCTTCCAAATGAAGATCCTTAATCTGCTTTCTTCTGAATACTAATTTTTTTTCTTAAGGTTGTACTAGCTTTTCTCTGTCATATCACACACTAAGAAGTCACTGATGCCTCATTCTAAGAGGCTCTTGAAGGCTATGCTAGTGAAATGCACACTAATCTTTTGGCAGGTCCTAAAAAATATTAGAAGTGGTCTAGATAATAGAAGGCCTGATTTCTAAGAATCAGTCTATGCACAGAATGAATGAAAAAAATCTATGAAAAGCACAATATCACCAAGTATGGTTGAAAGTAAATATTAGAGAACACTCAGTATTACAATCTGATTGGAATATAAAGTGAGTGAAAGGAATAATGAGAAATACATCTGGAAAGGTTAGTTGGATAACTGAATAGCACTACTGCCTCATAAACTGAAAAGTAGTTGAGGAGGAAAAAACTGCAGAGGTTAGCAAGAGATTCAGCTAGATTGTCCTGAAAACCTATGTAGATCTAAAAGAAATGGATGCAAAATCGAATAGATCAAAGGCATTTTGAGGCCATCAATCTACATTGGAAACTATGGCTGAATTATCACATTCTTTACAGGGTGAAGAAGGGACAATGGCACACAAAGGAAAGATATAACCAGGAGGAAGGGATGGAATTAATATAGCAGAGTAATGGGAAAAAGTTTGGATACCCCAGTTCCATGCCTTCCACCTCTGCCTCCTCCTCAATAAAGATATAAAAAAGTGCCGTATCAAATCCTAATTAGGAAATCCAAAGGCGGAAAGGGGGAAACAGTAAGTCATTTTTCCAGCCCAGATCAACAGAGGGAAAGAGTCATAAAGACCTATTAGAGAAGTTGGGAATGTACTATGGTCAGAAGTGCCTAAAGAAGTGTTCCAGAAACTATGCCCAAAGGGCTTTAAAGGACTGCCTGCCCTTTGTGATCCAGCCATACCACTGCTGAGTTTATACCCCAAAGAGATCACAGGGGAAAAGACTTGCACAAAAATATTTATAGCCATGCTCTTTGTGGTGGCAAAAAACTGGTTAATGAGGAGATGCCCTCCAATTGGGGAATGGCTGTGATGGAATACTATTGTGCTCAAAGGAATAATGAATTGGAGGAATTCCATGTGAACTGGAATGACCTCTGAAATTGATGCAGAGTGAAAGAAACAGAACCAGGAGAACATTGTACACAGAGACCGATACACTGTGGCACAATTGAATGTAATGGACTTCTCTACTAGCAGTAATGCAATGATCCAGGACAATTCTGAAGGACTTATGAGAAGGAACACTGTCTACATCCAGAAAAAGAACTGTGGAATAAAAACACAAAAGAAAAACAACTGCTTGATCACATGGGTCGATGGGGATATGATTGGGGATGTAGACTCTAAACGATCACCCTAGTGCAATTATCAATAATATGGAAATAGGTCTTGATCAGTGACACAAGTGTAACCATGGGAAAATATTCTAAATTAATTAAATAAAATTTTTTAATAAAAAAAAGTTATAGGGTCCCGTCCAGTGGCCCCTCTGAGGATCCAAGGTCCCTCTGCCCAGATGTGACATCACGTTCGGAATAAGGAGATGAGACACACCGTGCATTCAACCCACATATGCAGGCATCACACACAGTGCTTTGCCATAGTATTGTGGTTCGTTTATTATATAGGTTTTCAGATACATACACCCAATCAATTCTCTACGTATGTGACATTCTACAATTTGATTGGATATTATCAAATCACCTAAACAACACTCTTGTGATGTTACTACAAAAAGAATTCTGTGATCATTTACTAGGTTTCTATAACACTCTGTGAGATATGATTAATGTGAATAAAGCCATTTGTAGGTTAGTACCCCTTGACCTGCTGAGAGGATTGTTGTACTTTGGGTCAGCTTTAGCTATCAATCATAATAATTGCTTGGGAAATGAACATCAAAACATCTTTGCATTTAGGTGTGAGGACTTAAAGCAGACCAGTTTTGGGGTTTTCCTCAATTTACAAGTTCTGTTTTTCTTGTGTTACTTTGAAGTGCCTAGCAATGCTGCTTGGCTTCTGCTTCAACAAATTCATTGGAGTGTGGTAACTATTGGAAGATTCATTATAATACTCAAGCTTTTGGCCAGTGTTTATTGTAGGGCCTTGGAGAGTGTCTTGTACTTGAGAAAGGAGGGGCCATGGGCAGTAATTTTTGGACTTTAATTCTGTAACTGCAATCTTTTTGGGGGTAATAACCTAGGGGGCTTAAAGTAGGGTATATATTTATTTATCCTATAAGTATTTGCTCTCATATTATTTCTCCTGTATTAGGGAGAGAATAGTAATCATAACAAGTCCATTAGGGGGGAAAATTTAGGGAGAGAAGTCACAGAGGGGGATCAGCGGGGGCCCTCATTCTAGGATCTGCTTTGCTGACCTTCTTTCCTCAGACCATGACCTTGTCAACGGGTCGGGGTATGATGGCCTCCGGCAAGAAGTATTCCAGAAGTGTTCAGCCTGGGGACTAAAAGAAATCAGAGTTGCACCGTGAGGCAGGAAAATGTCCCAGAAAAATGACTGAACTAATGCATGAGGTCAGAATAAACAGGTGCCCCCTGGGAAGCTGTCACTTAATATCCAGGTATAGGTCACAAATCCAAGGCAGACTGAGGAGAGGGCCCAAGGTAAGGAAGAGGAACAGTCAAAGTTGTGGGTCCTAGCTATGTGCTAAAGAATAAGTTCAGAAGCATGGTAGCTCCACAAAAGCTCACCAGATATTATGACATTAAAGCCTTCTTAATAAATGCTAAGGGCAGCTAGGTGAGGAAGTGGATAGAGTGCTGAGCTGAGAGTCAGAGTTTGGAGTCAGTAAGATGACTTCCTGAGTTCAAATCTGGCTTCAGGCACTTATAACTATGTGACTGTGGGCAAGTCACTTCACCCTGTCTGCCTCCGTTTCCTCATTTGTAAAATGAGATGGAGAAGGAAATGGAAAACCACTCCAGTCTCTTTACCAGGAAAACCCTAAATGGGATTATGAAGAGTCAGATAGGACTTTAAAAAAATTGAATAACAACAAATAAATGTTGAAACCCAGAAATATTAAATGTTTCTTTTACTGGACACAATGTAATAAGAAAATATTCAATAAAAGGCATTTGAATAAAAAAATTAAAATTAACATTGGTATAATCTTACAAAATGAGTGGATCAAAGAATGAATCACAGAAACAATAATTTCATTAAAGAGGCCAATATACCAAGATTTTTGGGATGCAGCAATAGCAGTATTTAGGTGGAAATATGTACAGTTTCTCTGAATCTTTTTTCATTAACAAAAGAGAGAAGGAACAGATTAACAAATTGGGTATACAACTAAAAAAAAAACATTAGAAACCCCAAAATTTGAAACTTCAATTAAGAACTAAAAGGACTGACAAAATTAAAAGAAAAACCAATTGAGTAAATAAAACTAGGAACTTGTGTTTTGGGGAAAAATTTTTAAAGAAGAAAATCAAATTATAAATATAAAAAAAGATGAATTCACAACAAGTGAATAAAAAATTATTAGGAACTATTTTACCTAAATATATGCCAATAAAACTGACAAACTAAATGAAGAGAATGATCATTTACAAAAATATAAACTGCTCAAATTAGCAGAAGCAGAAAAAGCACTGAAATAAACATAAAATAGAGCCATAAATTAATTCCCAAAGGGAAAAAAAAAACCAAACCAAGAAAATTTAAGCAAAAACACCAGTTAAAGAACAACTAATTCCAATACAAGCTGTTTGGGAAACTAGGAAAAGAAGTGGTCCCACCAAATTTATTCTTTGTTGAAAATATGGTCTTAATGCCTAAAACAAGACGTGTTAAAAAGGAAAAAAACTTATTGATTAATGACCCTAATGAATTTGATGCAGATTTTTGAAATAAGATATAAGTAAGGAAACTATTGAAACATAACATAAAGATGATACATTATGACCAGGTTGGATTTATTCCAATGCAGAGCTGGTTCAATATTTGGGAAAATAACTCTAATCACATTAAGAATAAACTATATACATCAATGGATACAGAAAAATCTTTTGATTAGATAAAACACTGATTCCCATTTAAAGAAAACAAAACATTAACAGCACAGGAATAGAGCTTTCCTTAAAATAAAGTTAGGGACTTCCGGGTAAACATGGCTGCAATCTAGACGCAACTCACTTCCCCTCCCTGGCACCGAACAAAATAGACTACCTCAAAAGAGCATTAAAAATCACCTTTGGACGAACGGAGGGACTCTCCAGTACCCCACAGAAACGAAGGTACGTGGGGTTTGAACATTCCCACACTATAAGGAGGAGGAAAAGCTCGCACAAAAACGTGAAATGAGCCCCCCCCCCCCCAACCAGAGTAAGCTATCAGAGCGCTCACTGGGATAGCGAGTGAGTGAGGAGCGTCTCTGTCTAGGGAGGGGCACACCAGGGTCCTTGGGATCTAAAGATCGCAAGGAAACGACCTCTCAGGGTGGTTTCATGGGAGAATCCTGCGCTGGGGGATGCGGAGCTGAACTCAGGGAGGTTGCGCTGATTGCCTGGGCAGTTGGGCTGAACAAAGGGACCCGTTCTCTAAGAAACCTCGGAGGCTGGGAAGAACTAGTCTGAGACAACCTAAATTCACAGAAAACCCACCCATATCACCCAGACCCCAGACCAAAAAAAAAAAGTGTTATAAAACCACTAAAGGGATGGCTCACATGTCCCAAAATCAAGCCTCCAAGAAGAAGGGGGGGGGGGGGGGGAGTGACTATTGAAAACTTTTATGGAGGGAGTACCCAAGGAAAAGAAGAGAATGAGGAGGAAATCCAAACAAAATCAGAACATGCCTCCCTAAATGGAAACTATCCACAAGCTCTGGAAGATCTCAAACTGGAGCTTACCCAAAAGATGGAAACCTTTTGGGAAAAAAAATGGGAGAAAGAGATCAGCAGTCTGATAGACAAGACTTCACAATTGGAGAAAGAGCTGGAAGCATCTAATAGAAGAGCAGACAAAGCTGAAAAGCAAAACCAGTCCCTAACGACCAGAATTAAGCAAATGGAAGACAGCGAGATTACAAAACAGCAAGTATCAATAAAGCAAAGCCAAAAAATTAATGAATTAGAAGAAAACATGAAATATCTCACTGAAAAGGTCACAGACTTGGAAAACAGAGGAAGAAGAGACAACCTCAGAATTATTGGTCTCCCAGAAAAACCAGAGATAAACAAAAACCTCGATGCTATTCTACAGGAGATTATAGAAGGAAATTGCCCACATGTTCTGGAGCAAGGGGGCAAAATAGAAATAGAAAGGGTTCATAGAACAACCTCTATACTAAATCCCCAAAAGACAAACCAACCAGGAATGTAATCACCAAATTCAAGAGCTTCCAAGAAAAGGAGACAATCCTACAAGAAGCCAAGAAGAGGAGCTTCAGATATAGGGGGGGCTCCCATAAGGATCACACAGGACTTAGTGGCTAAAACACTAAGAGACCACAAAGCAGGGAACACGATATTTAGAAAGGCAAGAGAGCTGGGTCTCCAATCAAGAATCAACTACCCAGCAAAACTGACTATATACTTCCAGGGGAAAGTATGGACATTCAACAAAATAGAAGATTTCCAAGCATTTGCTAAGAAAAGACCAGAACTTAGTGGAAAATTTGACATCCAATCACAGAAAGCAAGAGAAACATGAAAAGGTCAATATGAAAGAAAGGGAAAAGGAGATAAATCTTATCTTTTTCTTTAAGTCAAACTCTCTTCTATAAGGACAACATTTATATCAAATTATATATATTAATATGTGGGGGAAATGTATTGTGTAACTCTCAAAAAGTGTATGCATCATAAGAGTAGTTAGAAGAATCATACATAGGGAAAGATTGGGGCATCAAGAAGATTTGGTGAAAGGGGGGGCAAAGAGTTGATAATACTAACATTTACTTCAAGAAATGGGGGGGACTAAATAGAATAATCTTTCCCATACAAAGATACACATGGGAAGGGGAGGGGAAGAACTCTCATATGAGAAGGAGACGAAGAGAGCGTGAAGTAGAATTACTTAAACCTTACTCTCAGTGAAATCAAATCTGAGAGGGAAGAACATCTAGATCCAGTGGGATCCTGAATTCTATCTTATCCAATAGGGTAAGAAAGAAAGGAAAATCAAGGAGGGGGAGGGGTAAGGGAGTATAAAAAAGGAGGGAAGGAGAGGGGGAGGGGAAGGGAGTATAAAAAGGGAGGGGCTAGAAAGGGAAGCATATCAAGGGAGGGGACTAGGGGGACTGACCTAAAGTAAATCACTGGTTCAAAAGGATATAGCTAAAGAAGAAAGGTCAGAAGTAGGGGAAGATATCAAAATGCCAGGGAATCCACAAGTGACAATCATAACTTTGAACGTGAATGGGATGAACTCACCCATAAAATGTAGGCAAATAGCAGATTGGATTAGAACCCAAAACCCTACCATTTGTTGTCTTCAAGAAACACATATGAGGTGGGTTGACACTCACAAGGTTAGAATTAAAGGTTGGAGTAAGACCTTTTGGGCCTCAACTAATAGAAAGAAGGCAGGAGTTGCAATCATGATCTCTGACAAAGCCAAAGCAAAAATAGACCTGATCAAAAGGGATAGGGAAGGTAAATATATTCTGTTAAAAGGGAGTATAGACAATGAGAAAACATCACTAATCAACACGTATGCACCAAATGGTATAGCATCCAAATTTTTAATGGAGAAACTAGGAAAATTGAAGGAGGAAATAGACAGTAAAACCATATTAGTGGGAGACTTGAACCAACCACTATCAAATTTAGATAAATCAAACCAAAAAATAAATAAGACGTAAAAGAGGTGAATGAAATCTTAGAAAAATTAGAGTTAACAGACATATGGAGAAAAATAAATAGGGACAAAAAGGAATACACCTTCTTTTCAGCACCACATGGCACATTCACAAAAATAGATCATACACTAGGTCACAGAAACATGGTACTCAAATGAAGAAAAGCAGAAATAATAAATTCAACCTTTTCGGATCATAAAGCAATAAAAATATTGATCGGAAAGGGTACATGGAAAGCCAAATCAAAAATTAATTGGAAATTAAATAATATGATACTCCAAAATCGGTTAGAGAAGAAATCATAGAAACAATTAATAATTTCATCAAGGAAAATGACAACGGCAAGACATCCTTTCAAACCTTTTGGGATGCAGCCAAAGCAGTACTCAGAGGAAAATTCACATCCCTGAGTGCATATAATAACAAATTAGGGAGGGCAAAGATCAATGAATTGGAAATGCAAATCAAAAAACTTGAAAGCAAATTAAAAACCCCCAGCAGAAAACCAAACTAGAAATCCTAAAAACTAAGAGAGAAATTAATAAAATCGAAAGTGATAGAACTATTGAGCTAATAAACAAGACTAGAAGCTGGTACTTTGAAAAAACAGACAAAATAGACAAAGTACTGGTCAATCTAATTAAAAAAAGGAAAGAAGAAAGGCAAATTAACAGCATCAAGGATGAAAAGGGGATCTCACCTCCAATGCAGAGGAAATTAAGGCAATCATTAAAAACTACTTTGCCCAATTATATGGCAATAAATATACCAAGCTAGGCAATATGGATTTATATTTACAAAAACATAAATTGCCTAGACTAACAGAAGAAGAAATAGAATTCTTAAATAATCCTATATCAGAAACAGAAATCAAACAGGCCATCAAAGAACTTCCTAAGAAAAAATCCTCAGGGCCTGATGGATTCACCAGTGAATTCTATCAAACATTCAATGAAAAACTAACCCCAATACTATACAAACTATTTGACATAATAAGTAAAGAGGGAGTTCTACCAAATTCCTTCTATGACACAAACATGGTACTAATTCCAAAGCCAGGCAGGCCAAAAACAGAGTAAGAAAATTATAGACTAATCTCCCTAATAAATATAGATGCAAAAATCTTAAATAGGATACTAGCAAAAAGACTCCAGCAAGTGATCAGAAGGGTCATCCACCATGATCAAGTAGGATTGATACCAGGGATGCAGGGCTGGTTCAATATTAGGAAAACCATCCACATAATTGACCACATCAACAAGCAAACCAACAAGAACCACATGATTATCTCAATAGATGCAGAAAAAGCCTTTGATAAAATACAACACCCATTCCTATTAAAAACACTAGAAAGCTTAGGAATAGAAGGGTCGTTCCTAAAAATAATAAGCAGTATATATCTAAAACCATCAACTAATATCATCTACAATGGGGATAAACTAGATGCATTCCCAGTAAGATCAGGAGTGAAACAAGGATGCCCATTATCACCTCTATTATTTGACATTGTATTACTAGAAACACTAGCAGTAGCAATTAGAGAAGAAAAAGAAATTGAAGGCATTAAAATTGGCAATGGGGAGGCCAAGTTATCACTCTGCGGATGACATGATGGTCTACTTAAAGAATCCTAGAGATTCAACCAAAAAGCTACCTGAAATAATCAACAACTTAGCAACATTGCAGGATACAAAATAAACCCACATAAGTCATCAACATTTCTATATATTTCCAACACAACTCAGCAGCAAGTACTAGAAAGAGAAATCCCATTCAAAATTACCTTAGACAAAATAAAATACTTAGGAATTTATCTCCGGAGACAAACACAGGAACTTACAACTAAAACTAGACTTGAACAATTGGAAAAACATTAACTGCTCATGGGTAGGACGAGCCAATAAAATAAAAATGACCATCCTACCCAAACTCATCTATCTATTTAGTGCTATACCCATGGAACTTCCAAAAATTTTTTTTACTGATCTAGAAAAAACCATAACAAAGTTCATTTGGAAGAACAAAGGATCAAGGATATCCAGGGAAATAATGAAAAAAAAAATACAAAGGAAGGGGGCCTTGCAGTCCCAGATCTCAGACTATATTATGAAGCAGCAGTCACCAAAACAATCTGGTATTGGCTAAGAGACAGAAAGGAGGATCAGTGGAATAGACTCAGGGTAAGTGACCTCAGCAAGACAGTATATGACAAACCCAATGATCCCAGCTTTTGGGACAAAAATACACTATTTCATAAAAACTGCAGGGAAAATTAGAGGACAGTGTGGGAAAGATTAGGTTTAGATCAACACCTCACACCCTACACCAAGATAAATTCAAAATGGGTGAATGACTTGAACATAAAGAAGGAATCTATAAGAAAATAGTATAATAGAATAGTATACATGTCAGACCTTTGGGAAGGGAGAGGCTTTAAAACCAAGCAAGACTTAGAAAGAGTCACAAAATGTAAAATAAATAATCTGGAATACATCAAATTAAAAAGTTTTTGTACAAACAAAACCAATGTAACTAAAACCAGAAGGGAAGCAACAAATTGGGAAACAATCTTCATGAAAACCTCTGACAAAGGTTTAATTACTCAAATTTACAAAGAGCCAGATCAATTGTACAAAAAATCAAGCCATTCTCCAATTGATAAATGGGCAAGGGACATGAACAGGCAGTTATCAGCCAAAGAAATCAAAACTATTAATAAGCACCTGAAAAAGTGTTCTACATCTCTTATAATCAGAGAGATGCAAATCAAAACAACCCTGAGGTATCACCTCACACCTAGCAGATTGGCTAACATGACAGCAAAGGAAAGTAATGAATGATGGAGGGGATGTGGCAAAGTAGGGACATTAATTCATTGCTGGTGGAGTTGTGAACTGATCCAACCATTCTGGAGGGCAATTTGGAACTATGCCCGAAGGGTGATAAGAGATTGTCTGCCCTTTGATCCAGCTATAGCACTACTGGGTTTGTACCCCAAAGAGACAATAAGGAAAAAGACTTGTACAAGAATATTCATAGCTGCACTCTTTGTGGTGGCCAAAAATTGGAAAACGTGGGGATGCCCATCAATTGGGGAATGGCTGAACAAATTGTGGTATATGTTGGTGATGGAATACTATTGTGCTAAAAGGAATAATAAAGTAGAGGAATTCCATGGAGACTGGAACGACCTCCAAGAAGTGATGCAGAGCGAAAGGAGCAGAACCAGGAAAACATTATACACAGAGACTGATACACTATGGTACAATCGAAGGTAATGGACTTCTCCATTAGTGTCAATACAATGTCCCTGAACAATCTGCAGGGATCTAAAAAACACTATCCACAAGCAGAGTATAAACTATGGGAGTAAAAATACCGAGGAAAAGCAACTGCTTGACTACAGGGGGGAAGGGGATACGACTGAGGAGAGATTCTAATTGAACACTCTAATGCAAATACCAACAACATGGAAATGGGTTCGAACCAAGAACACATGTGGTACCCAGTGGAATCATGCGTCGGCTATGGGAGAGATGGTGGGAAGGGAGTGGGAGGAAAAGAAAATGATCTTTGTTTCCAATGAATAATGTTTGGAAATGACCAAATAAAATAATGTTTAAAGTGAAAAAAAAACCCAACCCCCCCCAAAAAACCAAGTCATTTCCTGTCTATTAAAATGTAATTAATTTCTCTTCAAAAATAATAATAATAATAAAGTGTAGTACCCATTTAAAGCCAAGAGCAAGCATTATCTATAATGAAGGTAACCTATAAGACTTTCTAATAAGATTGAGGGCAAAGCAAGGATGTTCATGCTCACTATTACTATTCAATATGATGTTAGAAACCCTAGTAATACAGTAAGACAAGAATAAGAAATGGAGGGGGGAAAGTATTGGCAAAGAGGAAATACAATGATCACTTTTTGCAGATGATATGATAGTTAACTTAGAAAACCCCCCAAGAATCAACTAAAAACAAGTAAAATCAACTGAAAACTTTTGCAGGATATAAAAACAAATCCAAATGAATCACTAGCATTTCTGAGTATTAACAAGAAACATCCCACAGGAAGGGAGAAATTACACTTAAAGTAACTACAGATAGTTAGAAATGGAGTTATCTCCCAAAATAAAATAGGAACTATATAAATATAATTACAAAACACTTACACAAATAAAAGCAGGCCCATATAATTAGAGAAATATCAATTACTCATGAATAGTTTGAGTTACTATAGAATAAAAATAACAATAATACCAAAATTAATTTGCTTATTCAGTGCCATACCAATCAAAACTAATAAAAGATTATATAGCTAGAAAAATATTAACAAAATTCATCTGGAACAAATGGTCATTATTAAGGGAATCAATGAAAAAAAAAGAGGAAGGAAGAGGGTTTAACAGTATCAGATATCAATCTACATACTTTACAAAGCCATAAACATCAAACAATTTGGTACTGAGTAAGAAATGGAGAGGAAAGTGGAATAGACCAGACACAATATGCATGAGTCTGGTAGCCTAGTTTTGAGAAATCCAAATATGACAATTACTAGAGTTATTCATTATTTAAACTGGAAAGCAGTCTGGCTGAAACTAGATATAAACCAATGTTTCATGTAGAACATCAAGATAATTTCCACATGGGTATGTGATTTAGAGTAAAGGGTGATATCACAAACAAATTAGTTGAGCATGGAAGAAATTAACTGTCAGGTCTATCAATAAGGAATACAAACAAAACATAACAAAATCAGTGACAAGTTCCCGGGAGCTAAAATGGCTGATTTTGATTAGATACAATTTTTAAAAGTTTGTGCACAAGAAAAATCAAATCAGCTAAAAATTAGGAAGGAAACAGGAAACTGGGGGAAAATGTTTTAAAATTTTCAGTTCATTACCATTTTCATACTTTAATTTTTTTTCTTTTTTCATGGCAAAAAAAAAATCTTTACAGTTATTTTCTCTGATAAAGGTCTTATTTCAAAGATTTAAGGAAATTGATTCACATTCATAATAGAAGCCCTGATATGAAAATCAAGGGTTACAATTTTTTTAGAACAAGAAATCCATATGTAAAAATTCTCTAAATTAATAATTAGAGAAGTTAAAATGAAAACAATTCTAAGGTATCACCTAATATCCATCATATTGGTTAAAATGATAGAAAAGGAAAATAGCAAATTCTGGAAAGGATGTGAGAAAATAGGTACAGTAATGCACTGTTGGTGGAATTGTGAATTAGTCTGATCATTCTGGAAATCAATTTGGAACTATGTCCAAAAAGCTAATAAACAGTACATATTGTCTAACCCAGTGATATCTAAGTTTATACCCTAAAGAGATTTTTTAAAAAGAGGAAAATGATCTATATGTACAAAATTATTTATAACAGCTCTTCCAGAGATGGCAAAGAATTGGAAGCTGAAGAAGTGTTCATCAATTGGGAAATGGCTGAACAAGTTATGTCTCTTAAATATGATGGAATACCATTGTGTAGTAAAAAGTGACTAAATGGATGAACTTGTATAAAGTGATCACAACCAAGAGAACAATTTATACAATAACAACAATACTGTAAAGACAAACAACTTTGAAAGGCTTAGGACCTCCAATGAACATAAATAATAATAAACCATAATTACAAAGGACTCATAATGAAACACGCTATTCAGATAGTGAGGTGATAAGACTTGGAGGGTAGGCCAATGAACAGGCAAGAAGGTGGGAAGGAAAAATTTGAACCTGAAAATACAATAAAATGAAATTTTGAAAGATTTAAAAATAAAGTCAGAAAAATTAATGACTAGATTTGATAAAAAAAAATACATAGTTGAAATTTACCTTAGGGATGACACTTTTCCTGGCATTGAGGGCTCCATCTTGGACTTGTGTTAAGTAAGACAGTTTCCAGGAAGTACGAGTTGACTATATACTATGCCCTCATCAGACCTCATATATTTTATTCAGTTCTTGTCAACAGTTATAAAGGACATTTGATAAAACATTTGTAGAGTGTCCAAAGAAAGACAAAAAAGATAATAAGGGGCCCTGAGTCTAAGAAAGAACTGAGGATCTTTAGCTCTAAGAACAGAAAAGTTAGGAGAGATATGAGATGTAGTCAAATACTGTCTTGTGGAGAAAGACTCATGTGGAAGAATTAGACTTGTTCTGATTGACTTGAGGATAAAAACAGAGAACAATGGAGAGATATCAAGTCTAATTAAACTTGATGTTAGGAAAAACATCTTAACAATTTAAGCTGTATTAAAGTGAAATGGACTATTTTAAGAATTGGAACACCACTGCCCCCTAAAACCCATGAAAAATGATAGCTTAGCTGAAAAGCTAATGACCGAAGAGCACAACTACACATGGCCAAAAATATTTTCCCTAAATAACAAGTTTTAAAATGTCTTGTCTAACTAGCTTCAGTTTAATAATCTATATAAAAACTAGTTTTCACACATGCTGATAAGACAATAACAAACTGATGTTTAGATTAACTTCTGAAGTTTTGAGGTTAACTCTTCAAAGAGTTAAAAATCATTATTAAAAGTCTTTCCTAAGAAAGTTATGAAAATGTTATTTTATAATAATAGTAAAGGGGCTCCCAAAGTGCTGCATACTCATGAGGAAGCTGGATAGGGATTTTAAGAAATTTGTAAATATATAGTCATACCAAGCACTGTCTTAAATTGTAGCTTCAATAGAGCATGTAGTGTTTATGGTTTCAGATTTTTAAAAGGGCTTCACTGGTGTCTACTAGGTACCAAATGACTTCTGGCTACACATTTGCTCTTGAGTAAACCAGAACTTGTCCAATTAAGTGGTGAAAGAACCCGTGTCTTTTCCTACAACATATTGCAAAAGTGGATTTTTTTGCACGTGTTGCATTAGAATCTAAATAAGGAAACAATCTGGAGGAAGAATCAAATCTAAAGTTAAAATTTTAATATCATTAACCAAACTTATACATTTTTTTCAAATGTATATAAATGCTATGGTAACTGATAAAATACACGTTCAATTAAAAAGTATTACTGAATACAAAGTAGCTTTCTATAAGCAGGCACAACTCCTGGAAAAGAACCACTACCAAAAAAATCCATTGAGCTGAGAAAAGGATATTAAACCATCTGAAATGGTAGGTGAGTACTATAAAACATTTTAGAGGTGAGGAAATATAATTGGATGTCATGGTTTAAAAAAGAAACGAGGAGAAGCAGTGAATACTCTGGACTGCTATGTATTATTTTGCCCACTAACCAGATTTCCAGAATCACATAATGTCAGAAAGAGAAGAAACTTTAGAACTCATCTGGTTGAACCATTTTATTTTTCACATGAGGAAACTGAAGCCTACAGAGATTAAGCGATTTTTCCAAGATCTCAAAGGTATTAAGCAGTCCTCTTGGTCTAGACTAAACTTGATGATCTCTATGATCTATGAGTTGAGATACTGAATCACTCACTTTGGTTCTTAGGTTCAAAAGCCTGATAGCCTATCTCTGCTACTGTTACCATTCTTTCAAAGCTAGCCAAAGCAGCCTAAACAATTTTCCCAGTAACTTTCCCTTTTGATACATTATTGATACTCTGCATATTTTGAAGGAATTTATTCATAGGAAGAAAGACAAAATAAGGTTGTTCTAGAGAGAGGTCCATTCATCCATCTATGATTCTAGCAAATCAAGAAGTTTTCCTGTTCAGTGGTGGGTTTTTAGTGCTCCAATCAACTTAATTTAACCAATAATATTATAATAGTGGAACTATTCCTATCCACTGAATAACCGCCTCTCCTTGAAGAAAAGAGGAAAAAGCAGAGTGATTTCTTAAAGGATAATCAATTTTTCTCATTACCTCAAAAATTAATTTAACATGTTGACCTATTTATTTCTCAAATTCATAACTTTCCTTTTTTTCCAGTCATAGATACACTAAGACCTATTACAAATTATCAGCCTGCTTGACCTGCCTCTTCCCACTCTATCCCATCTTCCTATCATTTATCTCATCCAATAAAATCAAATCTTCCTGGTGCCCTAACTTATCATGCATGTCTGTGAAGGAAAATCCTATTATTTTTGTGAGGTTATTATTTGGGGTTGTTTCAGTTTCAGAGGAGACATATATATCCCTCCCATCTGTCCCTCAATTTTATTCACGTACCACCAGGAAACAACAACATGTTTGATTATTTAAAAGCACTTGAAGAGGCCTGTCATAGAAATCTGCAAGAACTAGGTTAGAATTTCTATAATTCCAGGACATTTTTTCTTCTCAGCACATCAATATATTTATAGGAGTTCATCATTCTTTCAATAAAGACTTCCAGGCTCACTAAATGTTAAAAAAAAAATCCTCTAATTTTTTTTTGTTGACATTTTACAATCTGATGGAGATAAGCAAATCTTAATAGGTTTATCTGGACTTCTGACAATGGTTTTGTTATTGTCTTGAATGAAAAAATGAGTTTCTTTAGTAAAAAATTACTCTTTCCCAATATTCCAATTTTTATCATGTCTTGCCTATAATAAACATTTTTTCATCATTAGCCCTGGGTTGTTTTATTTTTACTGATCTGTGCACTGTTCTTCCAAATTCAAGAAGTCTATACTGTACTGAGGAAGAAACAATAACAAGCCCCTCCTGTTTCCAGGTACTTTGGAAAGTCTTTGCTTGATTTCTAATGATTTATTAGTCTATGCTGCAGCAAATAGTTTGTCATTTCCTGGTCTTTTTTTGAAGAACATTCACTAGGAAATTCTGTTTTAAAGTGAGCTTGAATGATCCTTGAGAAGCTTGATTTCTCAGAGTAATATTCATTGAAATGATTCTAATAATCATTGAAGTTCTCTTTGAGAACTTTTGCACTTTTATAGAGAAATATTTATTCTTTACAATGACAAGACAGCAATGAAATACGTATGGCATGATATCCAGAACTCCAAGGATGGAGATCTAAAGGTGGGAAACAAGTTCATAACAAATTATTTTCTATCCTAAGTTAATTTGGACATCACTGTATACTTCTATTCAAGCCACTGATAAATGTGTTAAAGGACTCAGTATAGAATTCTGGCACACTCTCCTGGATACTTCTAAGATAGGTTTCCTAAGTATAAGACACTGAGGGAAGACACAAAAGCAAAGGTCAAAATTACTTGATAGCTTTTAGTATAAATAAAAATATTCTTTTTTAAAAAAGGAAACAATGGCTATAAAAGTCAACAAAAGAGAGCAATTCAAGTGAATTTACTCCAACTGTTGGGGGATGGCAAGAGATCATGCTATGGCTTTGGTTGGCAGGTGGTAAGCAAGGAACATGGGGATAAGTGGCTTCTCCCATTCATAATTCTCTCCTCTAGCTCTTCCAGTCACAGGGGAATAGATGGAAAAGGAGCTATACCAGCAAAGCTCAGCCAAATCCTAACCATTGGCTGGACAGGTCAACAATGTCCCTGCCAGACTCAGATTCTTAAGGTGTTTATCCAAGCCATGCCAAGACTTGATCTATGATCACACTGACTTGGATATTCTTAGCTACGGGACATAACTCATTCATATCTGCCCATCCATTATGCAGCTCTGTTTCAAGTCCTTCCATTAAGTTCACCACTTGGAGGGTGGCACCTATCACACCGATAGCTTTTCTTTCTCCTAATGCTCTCAGTTTACTAGAAGACCCCAGCCTGTCTACCTATCATCCCTCAGGTTTGTCAATAAGCCATCTTCTTGTTAACGTGCCATTTCCTTGACATCTTTTTTCCCTTCTTCAAAGTTCTCCACTGGTTAACAGCCAAATTGTGTTCACATATGCCACAAACCTTTCTATGGCCTTCTGTTTGACATTCATTTTTAAATCTTCAGAGACAATATTCTATATTACTTTGAAACATTGGTAGAATGCTTATGTTAAAAAGATGGGGGTGGGGTACAGGTGGGTGGTTCAGTGGATTGAGTCTAAACTAAAAGCATCTAGTGCTTATTAAAGTTACCTGCCTTTGTTTGTTTGTTTGGCTCCTAGATTCAAAGCAGATTTGTCAAATTTTGAAGATTCTATTAATCAATTCATCAAAGTTTATTTACTGATTATTAAATCCTGAATATGTAAATTAAGAAAAGAGTTTACAATAAGAACTAAATGTTGATTTGAGATGAAGGAAAGATTGGGTTTCCTTAGCTTGCCCAGACTGGAAGTGCAGTGACCACTTCTGGGCTGACCCCACTATTGAATGATATGAAATTCTTGACTCACTCTTTTTCCAGCCTGGGCCAGGTGGGTGGAGGGAGTTTTCTCTTGAAATTTTCTGTTCTACTGAAATCACAGGCCCAGTCTCTATTCTTCTTGATAACTTACTTTGTAAAGCAATACATGAAGCAGTATGATGGGGCAATCATACAAAACCAGAGTAGCCCCTTTACAAAATGGCTTATTCATCTTCTTTCATTTAAACACAATACTAGCCCTATGAATTGGGTAGAATATGTAGCATTTCATTTCATTTTACAAATGGGAAAACAAGTTACCAAAGGCTGAGATCTTTAGATCACTCATGGTTTGAGGGCAGAGCAGCAGATACAAAGCAGAATGTTCCAGTATCAAAACTCCTCCTAAAGCCTTCCTATATAGACAGCAAAAGCTAGACTCTACGCTGACTCCATTTTGCATCTGCTACTCTCCCTACACCTTTGAACAAGATAGCCCCTGAAGTCCATTTCTCTGCCTCACCCCTACCTTTCCCGCTCCCTTTTGAGTGTTGTCTCCTCCCAATAGACTATAAGGTTCCTGAAGGAAGGGACTTTCTTTTTATTGTGTCCTAGTGATTAGCACTATAGCCCATACAGATACAAGTAGGCTCATAGTAAAAGTTTATTGGATTAGATAGATCCAAAGACACTCAAGCTTTCACATCTGGCCATACTGTTAACAAGGTCTGACCATAAATTTTCCATGAGAATTTACCTAACCTTCTTCTAGGTCTTTTAACATTAAATATATTCATTGCTCTCTATCAACACTGTACCTGATACAGATACAAGTAGGCTCATAATAAAAGTTTATTGGATTAGATAGATCCAAACACCCTTAAGCTTTCACATCTGGCCATACTGTTAACAAGGTTTGCCCATAAATCTTCTATAAGTATTTACCCAATCTTCTTCTAGGTCTTTTAACATTAAATATATTCATTGCTCTCTATCAACGTCATTCCTTAGTGTGTGACATAACCAGTCTACCTTCCTTTTCAGATAATTTACTTCATGAATGATATCCCTTCACGCCACTCTTACCATGCAAAGAAGCTAATGATAGACATTAAAGACCCAACTTAAATCTTAACTCTTTCCTTCTCTAACTAAAGCAGTTACTATAGAAATAAGACTTACCAAGTTGCTTTCTAGATTTATGATAGGTAAGAGTACACCATATTTAGTCTAACCTACACTCTCCACACTGTTTCCCCACTATTTTCCTTTTAGGACTGAAAATTGTAATCCTATCAGCACTACCAATCCTAGAAAGGAAGTGTCAATCAATTGCTTTAACAATCACCTTTGTGGGCAGCTAAGTGGCTCAGTGGCTTGGAAGCCAGGCCTAGAGAAGAGAGGTTCTAGCTTCAAATCTGGCCTCAGACACTTCCTAGTCTAGGTGATTAAGTCACTTAACCTGTATTGCCTAGCCCTTACTGCTCTTCTGTCTTGATTCTAAGTATTGATTCTAAGACAGAAGGTAAGGTTTTTTTGTTTTTTTTTTTTAAAGTCACCTTTCCTAAAACTTCACTTGCTGTAACCAAAACACCCCTTCCTGACCACCACTAATCTATAAATGTTGCCTTGCCTTATCATGGGAGTTCATAATTTTCTTTTTCCATCATGAGCTCCTTTGGCAGTCTGTAGAAATCTATGGATTGCTTCTTGGAACAATGTTTTTAAGCATATAAAATAAAATACATGTTACTAAGGAAAACAAATTATATTGAAATATAGTTACCAAAGTGTTTTTTTTTTAAACAAGTTCAGACCCCAGGTTAACTCATGCTCTATTGTAACATAAACTCCTAGAAGGCCAGGATTGTTTTGCTTTACTATTTGTATCCTCGGTGCTTAACAGTGTCTGGTACAAAGTTTTTCCTTCATCTTTATATCCCTGACCTCTATAATAGACACTTAGCGAATGCTTGCTAAATTTCACATAATTACCTTTTGACATCTTTTATACTGATGTCTTGTACCTACTTCAATCTCAAATTAATTTTTCCTGTTTCTGTCTTCTGTAACTATAACATATACTCCTTGAGGGCATGGACTGTCACACTTCTTATATTCACACAGTAATTTATATGTGGTAGATACTTATTTTGTCTCAAAAATAAGAGATGCTGGGTTTTCATTCACCATATTAAAAGTTCTAAATGGAAAATGTTAAATTAGGTAATTGAGCCTCAAGATGGCCTTTTACCTACTAAAAAATAAAAAGGGAATATTTTAAAAATGATTTCATCTAAAATATTTTCAGGAGAATTTTTAACTGAAAAAGTTGCATACTCCTTAGAGTAAAAAATTTTCTAGAGATCAGAATTACTTGAATTATTTTTAAAAACAGTATCCGTTTTTTTTTTCTCTACAGGTACATGCATTCCTGTAGTTTCAATGACTCCCCACATTTGAGAACCATATCCAGTTCAAAATGCTCTAAGCCCAAAGTTTCAGTGAAAATGAGTGATATTCATGACCTCAAGAAATGAATAAATTCAACTAATTGGTTTTGATTGTCTTTATCTTCCCCATGGATTCCATTTTTATTCATAAGTCAGATCAAATTCAATTCAGCAAACACTTACTGAACACATATTGTGAGAAAGGTCTCTTCCAGCTCTAAACCTATGTGCTCAGACAAGCTATTGTTAAATATAAATGTAAGAAAGCTGTTCATTTCTTAGCAATAGATACTTATGCCTATACCCCCCCACCCCAATTTAAGACAATGATCATCTACAACAAGAAAAAGTAAGGAATGTTTCTAGAGGGAAAACATAAGATTAGCTTTCAAATGATAACTGGATAATAACAAAATTAACACCTATGGAATATGATTAAGTTCCTTTTTATTACCTCAGAGAGCAAAGAATTATCATTACTGATCTGTGTTCCTTGATAGATGTGAAAATTTGGAGAAATGTAAATGTGCTTATAGCTGCTACTTTAAAATTTAAGAATAAGAATCTACCCAAGCCCATCCAACCATTCTTCAATATAAGATGAGGGATAATTAAATAAATGAACTCCCCCTAAGATATTTATTAATATTGGTTGATTAGACTTGACCATAACAAACTAAATGTATGCTAATGAGTAAGCAAAACAAATATAAGTATAATAGATATAATTACTTTCCCCATGGAATAACTTTGGACTGAATTAGAAATAAAAGGTGTTATCACACTAAAAATTTTAAATGATACCCCCAAGGTTAGAAACCAAGACACCAGCAGTAGTTCTAGTATTCCAAGTAGTCTCTCCTTAGTCTTACTCTCCAATAAATTCTAAATTCACAATGTTGATTATTAATAGCCAAACAGCCACCTGAAGGCAACTATGAAATGTATTGTATTGCTTCCATTCATTAAGGGGACCAATAATGAGGAAGTTAACAATTTTCATTCTCGATCTGATTTTGAAAATATATGAGATGATGCAATCAAGAATCAGACCTACTTTTTGACTTTTCAAATACTATAGATGACCATTAAGTACCCTAGGAAAAAGGAATGGTGTATAAGATTCCATTAAAAAAAAACAAACCCATAAACTCTTAAGGAATCTCTCACATTTTGACTGTGTATATGAAAGTCCAGAAAAATTGGT
Source organism: Monodelphis domestica (assembly GCF_027887165.1). Lineage (NCBI taxonomy): Eukaryota > Metazoa > Chordata > Mammalia > Didelphimorphia > Didelphidae > Monodelphis > Monodelphis domestica. Next base: position 343,090,626 of record NC_077228.1, on the reverse strand, counting down.
TCTAGTTAGTGGAGATCCTGGGCAGAGCACTTAGCCTCTTTGGACAGCAGCTAATAGAGATCCATACAAACATCTCTACATAGCTCACAATTCAAATTCTACCACTGAAAACCTCAAACTTGAGCAATTCAGTTGAGATACTGGGCAAATTATATACATTATTACTTAAGAGTTGGAGATTCGGTTGGTTTTTTTTTCTGCTGAAGTAAAAGTTGCTCATATAAGCAAAGAATTTAGTTTCATTCTTGTTTATTTATTTATAAGACAGAATTAAAAGATTTTAGCTAAATTTTCATGCTTAAGATTCATTTTCCAGTTTTATAGTAAATTGTGTTATCTCACAGGTACACACAGCAGAGGATACTACCTGGTTAAAAAAAAATACAATCCAACAAAGCTGGCAATACTTTTCACTTTTTAAATAGAGGATAAACAGAGGCAGCTATATGGCTGGAGAATTAGGCCTGGAGATGTTTAAATCTGACTTCAGATACTTCCTAGCTGTGTGACTCTAGGCAAGTCAATTAACTCCCATTGCCTAGTCCTCCTTACCATTCTTCTGCCTTGGAACCAATCTTCAGCATTGATTCGAACAAAGAAAGTAAGGATTTTTTTAAAAAGTAAACTAATTAATTAATGCAAAGGGTAAATAACAGTCAATACAGTGATCCAGTGGAGAAAAGCATTGGATCTGGAATCAGAGAATGATTCAAATCCTGTTTCTGTAATTTAAATACTGTGTAGACCTTAGGAAAGTCATTTAACCGAGTGGGGAAAGGTGTCTCAATTTTCTTATCTGTGGGTTGGACTAGATGAACACTTAAGGTTCCTTTCAGCACTAAGTCTATGTAAGGTTCACTTAGTAATTTTCTTCCAAATTAACACTGAAACGAATAATGCAGTTAAGTCAAATTGACAAGTTTAGCAGCAGGAAAACACATTTAAAAAAACAACCCCTAGGTTTAATCTCTGACTTTATTATTCACTTATGCCAACATTTGGCATGTAAGGCTAAATTTAGGTGGGGAGGGGAGTGTGTTTGGATATCTAAGCAAAACACAAATTGAGTATGAGATGCATTACCAAAGATTTAGCAACACAATTATTTTGTGATATTAGAGCCTATGTAGCAATAATGGTTATGGATATCCAATTTTCTGAAAGAAGCCTTTGAAAATTATCTTTGGGATCTATATGTTAGCATGTAGTCTTATGAGATTGTGAGCTCTCTGAGGTCAGGAACTGTTTTCATCTTTCTTTGTATCGCCAGCATCTGGCACATAGTAGGCACTTAAATGGTTGTGGATTTGGAGGAATGTAAAAGTGGTCACAAAATCTATTTTAAATATTGTATGTAAAGGTTTCCAATGATATAAATGACCAGAACCTTATATTAAACGATGACTTTCATTCATAAAAATTTTCTATTATATTAAGGAAACCCAGAAATTACATAGATATTTTCACGTTCATCTATTTTATATGTGCCTTAACCTTTCTTTTTCTGTTAAAATGAAAAATCTCAACTTAGAATATTATCGCTTGCACACAGGGAGTATTTTAAATATTTCACAAAAATGACAGGTAAAGTCTGTGTTTGGAATCTCTCCCCTAAATCGAGAAGTCTGTCCCTGTACAATGATAGTCAGCATAAACACAATGCTACTGCATTTCCAATCCTGTTTAGAAACCAGGCACTGGAGGACGGTTTTTCAGAGGATGAGAAAAGCTTAAAACTGACCAGAATAAAAAGTACACAACAACAGTAGTCCACTATCGGGAGCTAAATGGGGAAGGGCCTCTTGAAGAATCCATAAGGGATTGTCTGGGAAAGTGGGCTACTTATTCCAAGGGTAAAATCCCCCCCCATCCCCCCGCAGCAGAACCCATTCTGGGACAGCTCCATTCCCCTACTAGTCCGGGTACTGAAGAAGGGATGCAGCAACAACAGCACATCCAAGGCGGGAGGGCCAACCCCCGCCCCTCTCACCGGCTCACCCAACAGGAGGCCGAGCTGAAAGGGGTCGGTGGGGACAGCTCCTCCGACCAGCAACAAAGGCCCCTTCAGTCCGCAGGCGAAACTCTCACAACAAAGGCCCCCGAGACGACGGGCGAGGACCGGGCCGGGGGCGGGCCGGATTAGGGCCGGGGAGGGGGTTGTTGGTGGCGGAGGCGCCCATCTGACCGAGGGGGCGGAGGCCCAGGAGGGAGGGAAACCAAAGCGGGGGGCGCGGTAATCCCAGGAGCACAATAAGAGCAGCGATATAGTAGTCGCGGGAGAGAAAGCAACAGCGGCACCCTAGCCTGTCCTCCCTGCTCTCGGTAACCCTTTTTCCAGGCCAAGGGGGGAGAGATCCACAGCAGCGGTCCGGAGCCCGCCCGCCTAGCACTCCGAAGCCCCATGGGGGGCGGGAGAGGGAGACGTTTTTCCTGCTGGTCCACTGCCCCCTTCCTTCCCCCCTCCCCAAGGCACCAGCACACTGCTGCGAGCCCTCACTACTGCCGCCACCAGCACACAAAGGCGCTGTCCCCGCAGCCTCTCTCCTACCTCCCCTTCTTCCCCTCCCCCCGGCGGCGGTAGCGGCCGCGGAGATCCCGGGGCAGCGCGGATCGCTCCGAGCCCGCCTCTCGCTCACCCACTTCCCCACCAGCCCGGGGGGTGGGCGGGGAGAAGGGGGAGGGGGCCCTCAGGGCTCTCTCACCTGGCACAGCTGCTGGCAGTACTCGGTGGCTGCCTCCACGGCCGTCCCGCGGCTCTCCCGCAGCTGCCGCTCCAGCTCCTGGAGCCGCTCGCCTAGACGCTGCAGCTCCGCGGCGCAGCCACCGCCGCTTCGGCTGAGGCTCTCCTGGTCGGCCTCTTCGTCCGCCATCTTCACACCCCGCTCCGTCGCGTACGCACCTGGGTCACGTGATAACACAATGCCACGTTCGGCGGGGTCACGTGCCGGACGCGCTCGCACGCCGCGGAGCACGTACACTGGCAGGAAGGAGGCGGGGGAGCCGCAGGGGAGCGGGAGGTGAAGAGAAGGGGAAAGGGAAAGGGCGGGGGAGGAGGCGGAGGATGGCGGTTGACTTACCCCGCGCTCCACCGGCGGACCGGGCCCGAGGGCCGTAATGGGGAGGGGCCGAGCGGAGCCTGGCGCGCGCCTCCACCACGTGGTTGCCCCAAGGGGGAAAGATCCAACCTCGCCAGCTCCACGAGCTGGGCTTCGCTTTCTTTTCCTCCCGAAGCCGAACGCTGCTGAAGGCGGGAGGAGCTGAGGTCCGAGAGGGTTTTGTGCGCAGCCGCTGGCTTCTGTTTAACGATGTGCAGGCCAAAGGCAAGGCAAAGGAAAGAGAGTGAAATAGCCCGTTTGGCACCCAAGGATGGGAGCCAAGTGATGTACAAATCAGAATTTGACATTTTAGCATCACAGGAGGTGGAACGGGCCTTGGAGGCTATCCAGTCTAAGTCTCCCATTTCACAGAGGAGGAAACCGAGTTCCAGAGAGTTAAATGATTTGCTCAGTGTCAGACAACCCCAGTAGCCATAAAGACTTTCCCAGAATTAGTGAGGTAGTAAATCTTTTCTTGATTAATTTAAGAAGTAATAATATAGCATTCTCTTCTTATGACCTTTAAAACTTAACTTTATACCAAGTTAATGGCCTTGACACTGAAAAAAGAGTATAAAGGAATCTCTTAAATATAAAGTTTGAGAAAACATCAATGAAAGCACAATTGTAAAATAAAATAGTAATGGGCATGTGATTATGGAAAAGGTAAAACATCCATTGTTGAAACAAATATAAATGTTAATAGCACTACTACCCAACAAAATTCTGTATTTCCACAATGTGATATTTCAGAAATTATGATTCCTAATCCTACTGTTTAAATTATAATAAATTAATTTAATTGGTACTGAGTCATCAGATAAAAATAGAATCTACAATCTAAGGGAATCAGAGAGGAGTTGTAGGCTATTGGATCTAACACAAATTTGAGAGAATAATCTGAGTTATGAAGTGATCTTGGGCAAGACAAATCACCTTTTGACTTCAATTCCTTCATTTGTTAAATGATTCTTTAGCCAAAAGTTTGATCAAGCTATCTAGAAAATCTTTTATGTACATTTTCCAAATGCCAACCATTATTTTGACACATACCTAAAATAAAAATTAATTCCTTTGTTGCTTTACCCTGATCCCCAAAAGTTTCAGTATTTGATAGCTGTCAAAAATGTTCAGTCAATAACATCCTAGATTAACTACTATCATTTAAAAAAAAAATTGGGAATTAGAGAACAGTAGGATTGGATCCCTAAAAGAAACCCCACCAAGTTGCTACATTGTTGTAAATCAGCATATATAGGAAGCTACAACTCAATCATTTTTGGCAACAAAGTACCAGCTTCTTAGTATGGACTATATTAGTTTCCCATAGAATAACAAAGATGTGTGATTATATTATAAATAGCTATCAATAAGATTTCAAATTCAAATGTTCATTCAAGCAAATGGTTTGGTAGGTGTCTAAATATATAGCAAAAGTTATGGTGTCCCTTTGGAAATGTAAAAGTTAGAAATTACTAATATAGCTAATGAAGTTTGTTAGTAATTCAGTTTTCTTATTTAAAAAAGCTCTTCCAAATTGCTTCATTTCTCTAAAAGCCATGACAAATGTAAACACTGTCAAATGCCATATATATTAATAAACTACAGGCTCAAGAAAGTATTTTGGGTGACAACTCACATTTCTGCTTTCAGTAATATGGAGAGAAATAATGTAGTATAGTACTGTAGCAGAGAGCTCAGAATCAGTAAGAACAGAGTTCAAATCCTGCCCTGAAACCTGCTAGCTATTTGACTCTGAGCAAGTCGTGTAATCTTTTTGTGTTTCCTTATCTGTAAAATGAAGGGGTTAAACTATATGGAATCTAAGATCTCTTATAAATCTAAATCTATGGTCTTATGGCCTAATAAACTCACTGCATGTAAGGAATATTTTTCCTTATTTTCACCAGGACTATTTGTAAACAGATTTTTCTGATCAAACTGAGGATGTTGAACAGAAACAGACTGGTTAATGTTCAAAGGATTTAATGATACATTCCTTTCATAAAGAACTTTACATAGAATATCTCATTTGACCCCCCCCCAACAACATTTAAGTGTGTAATGCAATATTGTTCTCATTTTTAAGATGAAGAAACTGAAGCTCAAAGGGGGCAAAGTGATTTTTAAAAGATCATACAACTAATTTATAGTCTGACCTAACCCAGATTTTCTGACTCTAAGTGCAGCATTTTTTCCACAACTTGATGCAGGTTCTTTTATTTGGCATCAATGTACTAACTCCCTACCTTTCAGGTAATTAAGAACAAACTGAGATCAGGGAAGAACAAGATAAAGCTTTTAATCAGAGCAACCAAATAAACCTGGAGTAAAAGTGTGAGCAAACATGCCAACCAGAGGTCCACAAGATGCAATTTTCTAATTGAGTGGGAACCCAGTTAGAAAATTTTAATACATTTTAACCTACAAAAGATATTTAGGGAGGAATTAGTGCAAAGTGAAAAAAAGCACTGATTTGGAATCAGGCTTTGAATTCCCTTTGCCTCTTGCCTCTCTGGACCTTATTCCATTTCCTCACCAGGAAAATGAGCGAGTTGTACTAGCACATAAAAGTATGGGATTTGAGCTAGACAGGATTTTAGAGGTAATTTAGTCTAATTCCCTCATTTTATAGAAGAGATCGGAGCCCAGAGAATTGAAGTGATTTGTCCAGTGTCACTAAGACTTTCAGCTTTAAATGTATGACCAACCATATCTATGACTGCCATTGAGTTATCTAAATTTTTATTTGATAATCCTGTGAAAGAGATCTCCATTAATAATAAAAGTATGCATCATCAAGTATACTGGACCTGTCACACCCGTGCCCCAATTGAGACTCTATTATTTAATATCAAATTATCAATTAATAAAGGCACACATGCCTATCTATTGGTCATAATCTTCAAAAATGTCAAGAAACTTTTCCATGGATGGCATCCATCACGCACTCTACCAAGTAAAAGGAAACACTAAGCCTTCTCCACCATCTGATCGTTCTAGTAGCATTAACCTGCATTAAAGATCAATTAGAAGAGTTAAAAAAGTGGGGGAGGATAGGAGTGGGTGGGGGCTGGAGGAGAAAGCTCCTGTACCTCGGACAGCTCCTGCTTCCCAAAGTGCAAGAGAAGTTGATTCCAGGAATTTCCCTCTAGCGGGTCCTTTCTTACGTAGGAAGAGAAATGGGTCTAAAGGAACAAAATGTAGCTCAATCTGAATCTTTGTTTTCCAAAGACCTTATAGCTTGGTGAGTTGTCTTGAAAGAAGCAAGCACGAAGTTTCCAGACACAAGACAATTCAGAAAGACTGATAACAGTCTAACTGCGAAGATAACTCCAGCTCTAGGTAAAATAGGGCCAGATAGATTCTTCCGCACCCAGTCCTAGGGTTGCAGAAGATCTGTCCTGCACCCAGGAAAGTAGGAGGGGTTAGTGTTGGAGGTGGAGTGAGAGACTAATATTTTGTTGAGGAGCGGGAAGGAGAAACACATGTAGGAGATAGACAAATTCCTCTGAGAAACAGGTGTCAGAGAAGCATAGGCATGCAGTTCCAATTCGTGGATCCTCCATTCCCCTGACCTTAGTATCCCTCCACCGGCACCCAAAGCCGGATATTCCAGGCTAGGAAAATGCCCAGACATATGTCTGTCCTTAGACCCGCGTCTCTCTCTAAGTCCCTGCAGTGACAGTGGCACTGGCCTGAACTGAGTGGACCTTGCCCAGCCGCTCACAGCATCTACGGCTATAGAAGGGGCACACGCATTCAGGATACAGCTGCAGGCATAAACCAGGGACTGCAGAGCAGTCTGCGCCTACCGCAGTTTCAGCCCTATCAAGCGTCTGAACCTGAAATTGACCCGGAGAATCTTAATAAGGGGTTGGCTCTAGATCTCAGAGGCTTTCCCCTGTCCCTAGTCTCAGGATCCATGCTTGCCCCCCGCTTCCCCCTCCCCCAGGCAAACTGAGAGAATCTGGGACAGACAGCGTTTCAAAGTTCGCCCAATTGCAACCTGGGGCAAAGACACTCAGCTGTCTTTTCTTGGGGGGACACGATGTTCTAGCTTCCAAAGGAAAGGGCAATGCGATTTAAATTCTTGTGACTCCACCTGTCACCTTCTTATGACAGTAATGTTCTGGCATTCTAAAGAAGGCCACCAAAGACTAAAGGACCACTGTTTTACCCACCTGATCAAAGAGGGAGCATTGTTGAATGAAACTCTTGGAAATGGTTTTAAAGCAAAGGAATATTACGCTACATTTTCCTGAGATATGGAAACTAAGAGGAAAAGTAAAGGGGAGAAATAAACATTAAATAGGTAAAAGTTATTTGGCTTCCTTCTTCTCACCAATCAGTGTCCTGATACACATTACAGTGTCACCAGGGGATTTTGAAAAGTTCTTAATTTCTAGAGACTAAATTTGAATCCTTAAATTCTCTGACCAGAGTCCATAGCATACACCCACACCCACCCACCCACCCACCCACCCACACACACACACACACATACACACATATAAAAGATGAGTTTTGTTATTGCCATTTATTCTCATGGTTTTGAAAATTATCATGCAAAAGCAAACATTATTGAAAAAAAGACGCTAAAAGTAATAGCATTTTCAAAGAAACTATATTTATTTGAACTTCAATTTCTAAACCTAATTATGTAAGATTCTGAATTATTTAAGGTGAGAATAGCGCTGGGATAAGAAAAAAAAAAGAAAAGAATGGTCACTTCATGATTCTCCAAGAATTAGAATTGGTTCTCTATTTCTTGTAAGTTCATTTTCCTCTTCTTTTTATAATAGCATAATTAAAGTTTGTTATCTTGATATATAAATAACCTTACCAATCATTCAACTAATAAGCACTTAACTAAGTATACACACAAGCCAGGATTATGCTAGGTCTAGGGATACAAAGATAAAATGAGTCATTCTCTGTTTTGGAGGCACTTAATTTGAGAAAATAACATGTACACAAAAAGTAAGTATAACGGATTATTCAAAATAAATACAAGGCTATTTTTTGTGGAGTGAAGAATTAGCAATTGAGGAAATCTGGAAAGTACTTATGTAGGTGGCTTTTAAAATGACTTTCATAGGAAGTTGGGAATTATAAAGGTGAAGATCAGGAGAGAGTATGTTCTAGGTAAGGACAGCCTGTGCAAAGGCACAGGTACTTGAGGAGAGATGTCCAGTATCAGGAGCAATTTGATTAGAAATAGAATGTTGTAGGAGGTATGATATATAATAAATCCAGAAAGGTAGGCTGGAGTTTGATTATGCAGGGCTTTAAATGCAAACTGATATTTTATCCTAAAAGCAATAGGGACCCATTAGGGTTTGTTGAGAAGGGAAATGAAACGATTAAACTAGCTCTTCAGGCAAATAATTTTGGCAGATCTGAGGAAGATGGATTGCATGGGGAGAGATGGGAAGCACGGAAACCAATTAGGAAGTTATTTTTTTAAACCCTTACCTTCCATCTTAGAATCAATACTGGGTATTGATTCCAAGGCAGAAGAGTGGTAAGGGCTAGTCAATGGGGGTTAAGTGACTTGCCCTGGGTCACACAGCTGGGAAGTGTCTGAGGTCAAATTTGAACCCAGGACCTCCTGTCTCTAGGCCTGGCTCTCAATCCATTGAGCTATACAGTTGCCCCCCCCCCATTAAGAAGTTATTGAGGACTTCCGGTCAAGATGGCGGCTTAGAGAAAGCTAAAGTTCAGATCTCTGGAAACCCTTCCCTACCAAACTCAAACTATATCCTCCTAAGGCCCCATAATTCAAAATGAACAACAGCATAGACCCCGGGAATCCTACTCCTGGACCTGGACTTGGATCAAAAGGTATGGCCCCCCCAAAAGCCAGAACCCGAGATCACTTGGACCTAAGGGGTAGGCAGAAGGAAGGTCCCAGGACCCATCCCCCCAACCCAGAGCTCTGAGTCTGAGGCAGCAAAGGGAACCTCAGAGCCTCAGGGCTGGCTATCCTGAAGGCTGCTTCCTGAAAACAATCTGACCAAGTTGAGGGGGTACCCAGACAGCAGGGAAACAGAGAGAGACAGGAGGAGCCTGTAGCCCCCTGACCAGATCCTTCCATCTGAGTCTCACTGAAGGTCCCTGCCTCAGGGCATACTAAGTCTGAGGTTAATCCTATCACCAGCCCTCAGAGCTCCTGGAAGCCACAACCCCTCCCCCTCAGAGAGCAGGGTCCTCTGAAACAACAGTAACCCTCAGGGCTGGCAAAAGGGCCACAGAGCCGGCTATTCTGAAGGCCGCTTCCTGAAAACAACCTGACCGAGTCGCAGGGGCACCCAGACAGCAGGGAAACAGAGAGAGATGGGGGTAGCCTGCAGCCCCCTGGCTGGATCCTTCCATCCCAGTCTCACTGAAGGTCCCTGCCTCAGGGCATACTCAATTCAACCCAGAAAAAGTTAATCTTATCAGGAGCCCTCAGAGCTCTGGGAAGCCGAGGCCCCTCCCCCCTCAGAGTGCTGGCTTTCCTGGCCTGCTGAGGCACAGAAACAAATACCCTGAGGAAAGGGCCAAGTCAGGCTCAGAGCGTGGAAGTAAGGCAATGGAGAAGCATCAGGAGGGAACTGAGAAGGGCAGTAACACAGAAACACCAGCAATTCTTGGCTTCCCCGGGAAGACAGAACAACTGCATAGAACAGACAATCTGCCTAGGGCTAAAACCTCTGAACACTAGACAGAGATAAGAAAAGCTAGTCCTCCCCACTCAGATAGAGATGGCAAACTCCACAGAAGCACAAAAGCCCCAAAATTCCAAGAAAAACAAGAAGAAGGGGTGACTTTGGACACATTTTATGGAGCAAAAATACAAAATACAAAGAAGATAGAAGAGGAAACACAAGCAAATGCTCCGACACCTTCCAAACAAAAGGGAAACTCTCCAAAAACCCATGAAGAATTGGAATCGGAAAGGATCAAAAAGATGGACGCCCTCTGGGAGGAAAAGTAGGAAATAATGCAAAAGAAATCCACGCATCTACAAAACCAGTTTGACCAAAGTGAAAAGGAAAACCAGGCTTCAAAAGTCAGAATCAGGCAACTCGAAGTCAACGAGCAAGAATTAATAAAGCAAAGCCAAAAGATCAAGAAATTAGAAGAGAACATAAAATATCTCACTGACAAGGTGACAGATTTGGAAAATAGAGGAAGAAGAGATAATTTAAGAATAATTGGACTTCCAGAAAAGCCAGAAATAAACAGCAAACTCGACATTGTAATATAAGAGATAATCAAAGAAAATTGCCCAGAGATTCTAGAACAAGGGGGCAATACAGCCACTGACAGAGCTCACAGAACACCCTCTACACTAAATCCCCAAAAGACAACTCCCAGGAATGTAATTGCCAAATTCCAAAGCTTTCAAACAAAAGAAAAAATCCTACAAGAAGCCAGAAAAAGACAATTAGATATAAAGGAATGCCAATCAGGGTCACACAAGACCTTGCAAGTTCCACTCTGAATGACCGTAAGGCATGGAACATGATCTTCAGAAAGGCAAGAGAGCTGGGTCTTCAACCAAGAATCAGCTATCCATCAAAAGTGACTATATACTTCCAAGGGAAAGTATGGGCATCCAACAAAATAGAAGATTTCCAACTTTTTGCAAAGAAAAGACCAGAGCTCTGTGGAAAGTTTGATATCGAAAAACAAAGAGCATGGAATACCTGAAAAGGTAAGTATGAAGGAAAGGGAAAAGGAGAAAAATGTTATCTTTTTCTTTTACTCAAACTCTCTTCTATAAGGACTACATTTATATCAATCTATGTATACTAACAGGTGGGGAAAATGCAATGTGTAAATAGGGGGAAAAGAAAGACCAAATAGAATAATCTTTCTCACACAAAGATTCACACGGGAAGGGGAGGGGAAGAAAACTCCTATAAGAAGTAGAGGAGGAGAGTTTTTACTTAAACCTTACTCTCAGGGAAATCAACTCTGAGAGGGAAGAACATCTAGATCCATTGGGATCTTGATTTCTATCTTACCCAACAAGGGAAGGGAGAAGGGAAAACCAAGGGGTATAGGGGGGAGGGAACACAAAAAAGGGAGGGAAGAAGAGGGGGGAGAGGGAGGGAACAAAAAGGGAGGGACTAGAAAGGGAAATATATCAAGGGAGGGGACAAGGGGGACTGATTTAAAGTAAATCACTGGACTAAAAGGTAGAGATGAAGAAGAAAGGTTAGAATTAGGGAAGGATATCAAGGGATATCCAGGGAGTCCACAAGTGACAATCATAACTTTGAACGTGAATGAGATGAACTCACCCATAAAATGTAGACGAATAGCAGAATGGATTAGAATCCAAAACCCTACCATATGTTGTCTTCAAGAAACGCACATGAGGTGGGTAGACACCCACAAGGTCAGAATTAAAGGATGGAGTAAGACCTTCTGGGCCTCAACTGACAGAAAGAAGGCAGGAGTGGTAATCATGATATCTGATAAAGCCAAAGCAAAAATAGACCTGATCAAAAGGGATAGAGAAGGTAATTATATTTTGTTAAAAGGGACTTTAGATAATGAGGAAATATCACTAATCAACATGTATGCACCAAATAATATAGCACCCAAATTTCTAATGGAGAAACTAGGAGAACTGAAGGAAGAAATAGACAGTAAAACCATATTAGTGGGAGACTTAAACCAACCATTATAAAATTTAGATGAATCAAATCAAAAAATAAATAAGAAAGAGGTAAAAGAAGTGAATGAAATCTTAGAAAAATTAGAATTAATAGACATATGGAGAAAAATAAATAGGGATAAAAAAGAATACACCTTCTTCTCAGCACCACATGGCACATTCACAAAGATTGACCATACATTAGGTCACAGAAACATGGCACACAAATGCAGAAAAGCAGAAATAATAAATGCATCCTTTTCAGATCACAAGGCAATAAAAATAATGATCAGTAAGGTTCATGGAAAACCAAATCAAAAACTAATTGGAAATTAAACAATATGATACTCCAAAATCATTTAGTTAGAGAAGAAATCATAGGAACAATTAATAATTTCATCGAGGAAAATGACAATGGCGAGACATCCTTTCAAACCTTTTGGGATGCAGCCAAATCGGTAATCAGAGGTAAATTCATATCTCTGAGTGCATATATTAACAAACTAGGGAGAGCAGAGATCAATCAATTGGAAATGCAAATAAAAAAAACTCTAAAGCGATCAAATTAAAAACTCCCAGCAGAAAACCAAACTAGAAATCCTAAAAATTAAGGGAGTAATTAATAAAATCGAAAGTGATAGAACTATTGATTTAATAAATAAGACAAGAAGCTGGTACTTTGAAAAAACAAACAAAATAGACAAAGTACTGGTCAATCTAATTAAAAAAAGGAAAGAAGAAAAGCAAATTAACAGCATCAAAGACGAAAAGGGGGACATCACTTCCAATGAAGAGGAAATTAAGGCAATCATTAAAAATTACTTTCCCCAATTATATGGCGATAAACACACCAATTTAGGGGATATGGATGAATATATACAAAAATACAAACTGCCTAGACTAACAGAAGAAGAAATAGAATTCTTAAATAATCCCATATCAGAAAATGAAATCCAACAAGCCATCAAAGAACTTCCTAAGAAAAAAATCCCCAGGGCCTGATGGATTCACCAGTGAATTCTATCAAACATTCAGAGAACAGTTAACCCCAATACTATACAAACTATTTGACATAATAAGCAAAGAGAGAGTTCTACCAAACTCCTTTTATGACACAAACATGGTACTGATTCCAAAACCAGGCAGGTCAAAAACAGAGAAAGAAAACTATAGACCAATCTCCCTAATGAATATAGATGCAAAAAGCTTAAATAGGATACTAGCAAAAAGACTCCAGCAAGTGATCAGAAGGGTCATCCACCATGATCAAGTAGGATTGATACCAGGGATGCAGGGCTGGTTCAACATTAGGAAAACCATCCACATAATTGACCACATCAACAAGCAAACCAACAAGAACCACATGATTATCTCAATAGACACAGGAAAAGCCTTTGATAAAATACAACACCCATTCCTATTAAAAACACTAGAAAGCTTAGGAATAGAAGGGTCGTTCCTAAAAATAATAAGCAGTATATATCTAAAACCATCAGCTAATATCATCTGCAATGGGGATAAACTATATGCATTCCCCATAAGATCAGGAGTGAAACAAGGATGCCCATTATCACCTCTACTATTTGACATTGTACTAGAAACCCTAGCAGTAGCAATTAGAGAAGAAAAAGAAATTAAAGGCATCAAAATAGGCAAGGAGGAGACCAAGTTATTACTCTTTGGAGATGACATGATGGTCTACTTAAAGAATCCTAGAGATTCAACCAAAAAGCTAATTGAAATAATCAACAACTTTAGCAAAGTTGCAGGATACAAAATAAACCCACATAAGTCATCAGCATTTCTATATATCTCCAACACAGCTCAGCAGCAAAAACTAGAAAGAGAAATCCCATTCAAAATCACCTTAGACAAAATAAAATACCTAGGAATCTATCTCCTGAGACAAACACAGCAACTATATGAACACAACTACAAAACACTCTCCATACAAATAAAACTAGACTTGAGCAATTGGAAAAACATTAACTGCTCATGGATAGGATGAGCCAATATAATAAAAATGACTATTCTACCCAAACTTATTTATCTATTTAGTGCCATACCCATTGAACTACCAAAATACTTCTTCACTGATTTAGAAAAAACCATAACAAAATTCATTTGGAATAAGAAAAGATCAAGGATATCCAGGTAAATAATGAAAAAAAAACACAAATGATGGGGGCCTTGCAGTCCCAGACCTTAAACTATATTACAAAGCAGCAGTCATCAAAACAATTTGGTACTGGATAAGAGACAGAAAGGAGGATCAGTGGAATAGACTGGGGGCAAGCCACCTCAGCAAGACAGTATAGGATAAACCCAAAGATCCCAGCTTTTGGGACAAAAATCCACTATTCGATAAAAACTGCTGGGAAAATTGGAAGACAGTGTGGGAGAGATTAGGAATTGATCAACACCTCACCCCCTACACCAAGATAAATTCAAAATGGGTGAATGACTTAAACATAAAGAAGGAAACCGTAAGTAAATTGGGTAAACACAGAATAGTATACATGTCAGACCTTTGGGAGGGGAAAGACTTTAAAACCAAGCAAGACATAGAAAGAGTCACAAAATGTTAAATAGATAATTTTGACTACATCAAATTAAAAAGCTTTTGTACAAACAAAACCAATGTCAAACAAAACCAATGTAACTAAAATCAGAAGGGAAGCAACAAATTGGGAAAAAATCTTCATAGAAACCTTTGACAAAGGTTTAATTACTCAAATTTATAAAGAGCTAAATCAATTGTACAAAAATCCAAGCCATTCTCCAATTGATAAATGGGCAAGGGACATGGATAGGCAGTTTTCTGATAAAGAAATCAAAACTATTAACAAGCACATGAAGAAGTGTTCTAAATCTCTTATAATCAGAGAGATGCAAATCAAAACAACTCTGAGGTATCACCTCACACCTAGCAGATTGGCTAACATAACAGCAAAGGAAAGTAATGAATGCTGGAGGGGATGTGGCAAAGTAGGGACATTAATTCATTGCTGGTGGAGCTGTGAACTGATCCAACCATTCTGGAGGGCAATTTGGAACTATGCCCAAAGGGCGACAAAAGAATATCTACCCTTTGACCCAGCCATAGCACTGCTGGGTCTGTACCCCAAAGAGATAATGGACACAAAGACTTGTACAAAAATATTCATAGCTGCGCTCTTTGTGGTCGCCCAAAACTGGAAAACGAGGGGATGCCCATCAATTGGGGAATGGCTGAACAAACTGTGGTATATGTTGGTGATGGAATACTATTGTGCTAAAAGGAATAATAAAGTGGAGGAGTTCCATGGAGACTGGAACAACCTCCAGGAAGTGATGCAGAGCGAGAGGAGCAGAACCAGGAGAACATTGTACACAGAGACTAATACACTGTGGTGTAATCGAACGTAATGGACTTCTACATTAGTGGCGGTGTAATGTCCCTGAACAACTTGCAGGGATCCAGGAGAAAAAAAAACACCATTCATAAGCAAAGGATAAACTATGGGAATGGAAACACCGAGAAAAAGCAACTGCCTGAATACAGAGGTTGAGGGGCCATGACAGAGGATAGACTCTAAATGAGCACTCTAATGCAAATACTATCAACAAAGCAATGGGTTCAAATCAAGAAAACATCTAATGCCCAGTGGACTTACGCGTCGGCTATGGGGGTTGGGGGGGAGGAAAAGAAAATGATCTATGTCTTTAACGAATAATGCTTGGAAATGATCAAATAAAATATATTTTAAAAAAAAAGAAAAGAAAAAAAAAAGAAATCAAAACTATTAATAAGCACATGAAGTGTTCTAAATCTCTTATAATCAGAGAGATGCAAATCAAAACAACTCTGAGGTATCACCTCACACCTAGCAGATTGGCTAACATGATAGCAAAGGAAAGTAATGAATGCTGGAGGGGATGTGGCAAAGTAGGGACATTAATTCATTGCTGGTGGAGTTGTGAACTGATCCAACCATTCTGGAGGGCAATTTGGAACTATGCCCAAAGGGCGATAAAAGAATGTCTACCCTTTGATCCAGCCATAGCACTGCTGGGTCTGTACCCCAAAGAGATAATGGAGAAAAAGATATGTACAAGAATATTCATAGCTGTGCTCTTTATGGTTGCAAAAAAATTGGAAAACAAGGGGATGCCCATCAATTGGGGAATGGCTGAACAAATTGTGGTATATGTTGGTGATGGAATACTATTGTGCTAAAAGGAATAACAAAGTGGAGGAATTCCATGGAGACTGGAACAACCTCCAGGAAGTGATGCAGAGCAAGAGGAGCAGAACCAGGAGAACATTGTACACAGAGACTAATACACTGTGGTATAATCGAACGTAATGGACTTCTCCATTAGTATTGGTGTAATGTCCCTGAACCATATGCAGGTATCTAGGAGAAAAAATACTATTCATAAGCAGAGGACAAACTGTGGGAGTAGAAACACGGAGGAAAAGCAACTGCCTGACTATGGCAGTTGAGGGGACATGACAGGGGAGAGACTCTAAACGAACACTCTAATGCAAATACTAACAACATGACAATGAGTTTGAATCAAGAACACATGTGATACCCATTGGAATCACGCATCCGCTATGGGGGGTGGGGGGGAAGGAAAAGAAAATGATCTTTGTCTTTAATGAATAATGCTTGGAAATGATCAAATAAAATATTATTTAAAAAAAAAGAAGTTATTGAAGAGTCCAGTTGAGAGATGTTTAGGGCCTGAAGTATGGTGTAAGTAGGGAAAGAACAGATGTGAGGAATTTTATAAATATAGAACTGACAAAATTTGGCAACTGACCAGTTGTTATGGGTGGTGTGAGGGAAAGTTACAAATGGAATATGACTCTGAGGTTTTGACCTTGGATGACTTGAACATTAATGGTGTTCTCAGCAGGAAGAAGAGCAGTATAGGAAGGAAAGATGAGTTCTGTTTTGGAGTTTGAATTCAAGGTGCCCATAGAACATTGGGAAATGTGCTAGAGGTAGTTAGAGATGTGCAACTGAAACTTAGAAAGAAAAAATAAATTTAACATGTGTGTTTTTAAAATTCAGATTAATTATGAGTATAGAAGGAAGAATTAGGGGAATGGAAAGGAAGAGGAATCCTGACTATTTAGTAGCTTTAATGGTCAATGTTTATTTCTGTTTTGTTAATGTTTCTGTTTATAAAATGTCTTTCTAGTAATGCCTTCTTCCATTGGATGGGGTGGGTACAAAATGAGTAGATTTCTAGTATTTTGTTGGGTTTTTTTTGCTCAGTGAGGACACAATGAGCCAAAGGAGGGAGATAGAGAAAGACTTTCTTATTTGCACCAGGAAGCTTTTCCATGTCTCTATGTCATTTCTATTTCATCAGAGGATTTCTTTCTTTATCATTCTTGATCTGCTTCATGTGCTAACAGTAACAACGTTTATAAGCACTCAGTTGTATGCAGCCTCAGTGCATCCTTTGGAAAGCAAGAATTCTACCTTTGGAAAGCACTAAGTGGTATAACAGCAGGAGAGAAATGCTAAAGGAAAAATCATGGGATTATGTTTTGTTCTGGGTGATGTTTGAAGTCTTAGAACTTTAAATAAATCAAATAGTTTGAAATTAATTAAATGTTACTTAGAAAAGGGCTAGTAAAACCTTGAAGATGAAAAAAATTCACAAAAAACCCTTATAAATGATCAATGTAGTGTTTGTTGCTTTTCACAGAATTTGCTATCAAAGAATTGTAAAATTCTCTGTTTTGGTTAACAAGATTGATTCTTGACTGTGAAGGTCAGTTTCAAGTAGAATATTTTGAATATTTTATGTTTTCTGTCACCTTTATGAAGATTTAATGGTTAAGCAAAAGGGAAACTATTAATCAGAGGAAAGCAGATTTAGAGGCAAAAGGGATCTTAGCAGGGATTCTTTTTTTTTTTTTAACCCTTACCTTCTGTCTTGGAGTTAATACTGTATATTGGCTCCAAGGCAGAAGAGTGGTAAGGGCTAGGCAACTCTGTGTGTGTGTGTGTGTGTGTGTGTGTGTGTGTGACTTGCCCAGGGTCACACAGCTGGGAAGTGTTTTGAGGTCAGATTTGAACCTAGGACCTCCCATCTCTAGGCCTAGCTCTCAATCCACTGAGCTACCCAGCTACCCCCTTTAGCAGGGATTCTTAACTTTAGGTCAACAAATTTGTTTAGAAAAATATTTCAATGACTCTCTTTCAGCATAATTGATTTCCTTTGTAATCCTATGTAATTTATTTTGTGCATATAAAAACATTATTCTGAAGAGGAATCCATAGGATTCACCAGGCTACTGAAGGGCTGCATGCACACAAAAGGTTAAGAGTCCTCCTTACTGTATATCTAAATACCTAATTGTACAGATGAGTAAACTGTATTCTAGTTAAATAAGTTGTACAGGGTTGCTGGAGTATTAAATAGTAGGAGTGTTATGCCTTCCTTGGCCCTAAATATTTAACAACTGACTGATAAAAATGTATTCTGGATACATGTTTAAGTTTAACATGTATTATTAACTTTTTCTCCATCACTTTCTTAAGACTAGACAATCAACAAAAAATAAATGAGGTCTTGATTTGAAGCCTTTTTCAATTTGTGAAGCATAGGAATTCACACTGAATATTCAGCAATCAGCTCTTGTGGCACAGTTTGAACTGGTTCCATCACACTACTGCTTCAGACCCACTTCCAAGACCTTCTCCCCACTACCCTATAGCTATGGATATTTCCCACTACTCCTGCCAAGGTCAACAAAAACAAAATAGATAATATCTTTTGTAAATTTATACCTCATGATACCATGGATTAGATTATACTGATGAACAAACCATGCCCTTTGGGCTAAACAGGGCATGTCTCTCATTAGGATACTGTCAGAAAAACTATGACATGGGTGTTATTTTGCTTTATTCCTTTTCTGACCAATCTGGTCAAAAGTGAACTCTCTCTTCTAATCCCCATAGCAATTATTATTTATATAAATCATTTGTCTATTAATCACATTCTTCCTTAAGCAATCTCCCTATTATTGTTTTACTTAAGGCTCATGTTGCAATTTCATTTTTTATACAGGTAATTCTTGTTTCTTTACTAAACTGTAAATTTCCTAAAGATGGAGAATATATCTTATGCTTTTTCTACCTCACAGTACACATAAAAGATAATTAGTAATAATTGTTTTGATTTTGATTTTTTGTATTTTTTCCTGGACACCAAGGTTTTAATGGGACCATAAGATAATGGAAATAAGAAACAGTAGAATTATCTAAATATTTTTAGATGGGAGATTTTTAGAAAACAAAGCTGATATCAACTGTGAAGGTTAATTTACAGTCTCTCTAGTCTGCAGAGAATGATCCAGGCTTGACAAAAGCTAGACAAGCATTCACAATGTGATGGAATGTTTTACCAAAGAAAGAGAGAGCAATTTTTGAGAAACCTTCTAAACAAGTGAACTGAGACAAAGCCCCAAGACATTTTAATGCAGCTTTGGTAAGAAACCCTTTCCCTTAGATCTGTGTATCCTTTGGAACCCTGTTGATTTGGAAGGGGTTCCAAAATGTAGACGATTAGGTAAAAAATTAGGTAAAAAAAAGAAGGTAAAAAATGATTAGGGAGTAAGCCCTCCAAAATGGTGTTAAAACATCTTGTTAAAATGATAAAACCAAAGATGAGAGAGGGAAATTATAAATATTTATACAAATATTTGAACCATCAACATTATAAAAAGGGTATAATTATTTGAATTCTGCAAAGATGGCATAAGGAATAATAGTTAAAAAAAACCGTTACCTTTCATCTTAGAATAAACACTGCATATTGGTTCCAAGCCAGAAGAATGATAAGGAGTAGGCAATAGGGGTCAAGGGATTTGCCCAGTGCCACACACCTAGGAAGTGTCCAAGTCCGGATGTGAATCCAGGACCTCCTATCTCTTAGGCCTGGTTCTCAATCCACCAAGCCACCTAGCTGTCCCCAGGAATATTACTTTTAACTTAAATTTTTTTAAAATTTAATATTCATATATTAGAGTAAAAATATCAGTAAGAAGACTCAGATAATGGAAGAATTTATCAAAGATAGTTGCTAAAGTGTTAATGTTAAAATTATTTAAAGGATTTATTAAACAGAAAAGAGGTTATTGGTACAGAGGACATTTTTTGCACTAGGGTTTGGTATATATTAGAAGATGCAATAAGCCTTTTTCAGACCCATCATTTATGCTTCAGTTCCCTCTGTGAGTGCACAACTTACTAAAATTGTGTGTATGTATGTGTCCATTACCTTGTGTGGATTTCGATCAACACAGTTGCATACAGAATTCCAATTTCACTAGTAATATGAGAAATTTCAACTGTGTAACCAGCTCCCCTGGGGCAGATTGTCTTCCTATGTAATTTGATTTCCATAGTTACATAGAATGAGAACCTGGCCTCTTGAAAACAAAGTATTGATCTGGTAAGAATCCATCTTATTTTTATTCATAAAAATACTGCATTCTTTTGCTAGCATTTAAAGCTCTAAAAACTACCTCTTTCAAAGAGTATACTATGAAATGACTTATTGTCTGTGATAATTTTCTCAAATTTTCATTTAATACCACCTAAAGAATTAGAAATTCAAGCTAGCTCATATTTTGAACTCATGTTATTAGCTTAAAAAAACATTATGACTTTAATTATTATTATTTATTAAACTTTATGGCATCATTAATATTATCCTTTCACATACCACATGTTTTGAGGGTACCATATCACTTATGTTTTTTGGTCCTATTCCTATTTGGGCCTATAAGGTCAGAGGGTACACTATTGTAAACCCATAACCAGAAGCCCTCTAAAAGTTTACATGGGAGAAAAGAATGTTCCCCTTCTTTTGCCAGAATATTGGAGAAAGGGTTTTCTGTTATCTGTGTTTTCAAATGTTAGTTCTACAGAGCCAAAATAAAATTGATTTCAAATGTACCTTATTTAATTTGATTCTATTGTGTCTCTTTTTTTCTTTCCCTTTCCTCTACTCTCTCATAGGTTCCCCAGAAAGTTGCTTTTATTCCTTTAGGTATACATGTCTATATAGTGTTGGTTTATTTCAAGTAATATTGAACCCAAATTGATTGTAGGTCATCATTGAGAGGAAGATCCCTGAAAGTTTGCTTAAGACAGAGAAATTCTCCATCTCCATATCTACATTTCCATCTCCATGTAGAGTGCTATTCTCACAGAATGTTATCCTTTATCACAGACCCATCCATAGAGTTCTTCTTAACATATACACACATATTTAATATTTTTAAATTTATTTTTAAAAATTGCATGTATTAACAAATTTTCACATAAGTTTTCCTAATTTATATGATTGAACTTTTCTTCCTCCCTCCCTTCCCCTTCCCAATGCTGGCAGGTAATTTGATCTGGGTTATATATGTGTTACCATACAAAAACGTATTTCCATTTTATTTACTTTTCTAAGTGAGTAATCTTATATAACCAAAGCACCAAAACATAAACCCAAATAAACAATTGAAAAATTGTATGCTTTCATCTCCTTTATGACTCCAACAATTCTTTCTCTGGAGGTGGATAGTATTCTTTGTCATAAATCCCTAAGAATTGTCTTGGATCCTTGTATTGTCGATAATAGCTAGATCTATCACAGTTGATCATCTCATACATATAGTCCTTGTCAGAGAGCTCTCTAAAGGGCTCTAGACCCTAAGAGAAGAGGACAGAAAGACTTATGTTGGGAAAAAGGAATGATAAGGATAAAGGATAGGTACCCATTTATGTTCAAAGAAAGAAGGGATGTTGGGAAGTAGGAATGGACTCCAATTACTCCAAAACTATTTTGAATTGCTATAGTTCATTTGCATTTGAGGAATAGATTTGAACATTAAACATTTATTAAGCATTTTATAATGTTCAAGCTACTGATAATGTATCTAGAAGTTAGGGATAGAAGCAAGAGGAAATAAGACACATCACTTGCCATTCATAATTAGAACTAATAGTGAGAGTAGACTAAAAGCTTCTTAAATATTAGAACCATTTTATCTTTGCCTGTTTTTTTTAATTCCCACATGGTCTGCACATAGTAGTTGCTAAACAATTATTTGTTTAATTGAAAAGCTTAAGGATTTTTTTTTTTACAAATAACTACATTACACATTAGTATGTAAGTGCAAGGGAACATCAAAGAAAGTGTCATGAAGAATTAGAAGAAAGATTATTTTTAGCTATGCCAATGATGGGAGTCTCCAAGGACAATTTGGCATTTGAGCTGGGTCTTGAAGAAAGAAGAGGATTTTAATAGTTAGAGATGGGGTGGGATTCATTGTAGCCATGAGAGATAGAAAAAAAAATATAAATTGAACCCAGGAAAGAATGTGAATGGAGATAATTGTATAATACAGATTGGCTGGGTTATAGATCTAATGGGTATGTGGATGAATATCCAGACTGCACCACTTCACACCTTTGACTTGTATTTGTAGACACCTCTTACCTTGTAGTTGCTTTCCTCATTTGAATTTCCTCTTATATTAGCAGGCTGATTTCCATAAAAGAACCAGCAAGCAGTTACACTCAATTCATCTCAGTATCCTAGAGGTTATCTTGTCATGAGGAACATATTTCATCTAATTGCCACTTTGAGCCCCCACTGATGTGTTTCTATTTACACCACCAGCCTCTCATAATAATTGACATTTTTTACATCTTAAACATAACCATGTACTTGATAATAAGATAAAATCAATTGTTTTGTAGCTACTCATATGTTAATAGAAAATATATCAATAATAAGTACATCCCAAATAGCATATAAATCTGTTCACACTCTCCTGCCAATGCACTTAGTATTTTTGGAGAAAAGTGGGCATACACTTACAGAAACCTGACTGGGAAGTATATGAATGAGGAAAACTCATGTGTTCAGAGTCACATAACTCTAGAACTATAAGTTTCATTATCCTTTCTCTGTTTTAAGAATTGTTCAGAAAGGTTTTTTGATGAATAAATGTTTCTATTGCTAAGACGAATTGATATATACTGTCCTTGAATAATATCTCATTGTTAATGACATAGCTAGACAAGTCAGTCCTTTGGGAAGCTTCTCTGATTTTCTGCTCATTTAGTTTACTCCTTAAAAGCAATAGTATCCATCTTTCCTGTCTCTAGCTTCATTCATACAATTCTGATATCTGTCCTTTCGTCTCTTTTATACTTATTTTTCTGGATTTAGACTTTACTCAGATACATTACATTTGTCCTTTAAACATACAACGGTTTTGGTGTCCATATATCCCTAGTTTATAGCAGCTTGTCATATTCAAAACTCAGCAACAACTAACTCCAAAATCTGAGACAGAGAGTAACTACTTTAAAAACTGTTTTTCTCAGAACTCTGAGCAGGCTTAATTTATCAATAACCATGAAAGGGATAGTATTTTATAGAGTATATTTAGGGTTTGGTGTGATGAAAGGGCTAGAAATACAGTTTGAAGATTGTCAAAAGGTTTGCATCCCTGGATTGAGAATACAAATTTTAACCAGTTAATATTTAGAAATAATTGAAGGCTTTTAAAGTAAAAGAATGATATGATTGATGTAGTAAAATTAATAGCAATGTGTTGATTTTATTAAAGTGTGTGTGTGTTTTGGTATAGGGGATAAATAGGAGCAAAAAAACAATTTAGAAATCTATTACATAAACTATTATAATAATTTTCTAGGTGAGGGATTCTTAAACTTCTTTTTTTTCCATCATGGGCCCCTTTGGTAGTCTGGTAACATTTATGGACTACTACAAATAATACTTTTTAACTGCAAAAAATAAGATCTATGAGATTATAGAGGAAACCAAAAATAAAAAAAAATTTTAAAAAACAGTTTCATGGATTCTAGGTAAAGAACCTGTTCTCTAGGTAGAAAGATGAGGTCCTGAGCTAGGGTAATGTGCATTGAAAACTAAAACGAGAAGGCTGGTACAAAAGGTGCTATGGAGAAGATCAAGAAGACTTGAAAACAGATTGCATATCCATGAATGAGTTGGAAATAAGTTCAAAATTTGGGATTTAGATCTGTGTAGAAATGGTGGTGTCATCTGAAACTGAAAAGTTATCAAAAGGATCAGGGGTTAGGGGGAAGATGATGAGTTCCATTTTGCATAAGTCAAATTTCAGGTATGTTAGCAAGCTGTCTAAATAGAAAAGTTTAAGTTTTGGAATCTCAGGGGTAGCAGAAACAGGTGATAATAATTTTCATTTAACTAGTCTTAAGTTTTAGAAAGCATTTTCCCTTCAGTAATCTTGTGGGGGTAAACAGTAATTTTATTAGCCACATTTTAAAGGCAAAGAAACTGAATCTTAGAATGATTAAGACTTTTTCAAGATCGTACAACTATTAATGATCAGAACTGGTTTACTCAAATTGTGGTATCTTGATTCCAAATACCCTGCTCTTTCTATTCCATCATTCTATATAGAGGTGATTATTGAAATTCCAGAGTAAGGTAGAGGACCTAGGGCCAGGTATAGAGCCAGGAAGTTGAAAGCCAGAATGAGATATGAAGAAAAAAAAACAGGCAACGGGAGGAAGTAGGTGTTAGGAGTTAGGATACTAAGGATACAGGCAAAAAGGACCAAAACATCAGGGCTTTAGAAAATATTGAGGTAGCTCTTTACTTTTGCCTCCCTTCCACTCTACCTTTTGGGCACTCTCTAGAGATCATGCATCTTATTCATTTCATGGGAAATGTTTCCAGAGTCTACTGATAACTAATTCCCTGGATTGAATTGGTCCACAAATTGCAACCAGCACTACACTAATTATAGTTCAGCTCCACTTGCTTTCCTCATACTTTCTCATTTAGTCTTTTCACCTGAACTTCTTGTACAGGGAGGCTTAGGTGAGGAACCCAAGCTCTCTGGTGTCCATCTGAAATCAGAGAATGCCAAAGCTGGTGTGACTTGAAAGATCAACTGATTCCAACTCCCTTATTCAACAAAGGAGCCAACTGAGGTCCAGAGAGGACAATGCCACATGTTTAATTAGTAACAGATCCCAGAATTTCCACAGTTCCTTTCCCATTATATCATACTTCTCCCTCTCCACCCCATTGCCAACCCAAGACATCCTAGGCAATCTTGATCCCTGGCTTTGAGGTGATAGAATCCAACTGTGGTTAATTCACCATTGTTAATGGTAAAAATAGATCAGTATGTACATTTTGAAAATTGATTCCATTTAGGATTACTTGCTTTTCTTCCGGGGTCATCTAGAAATGCTCTTATATTGATTTCAGAGTCATCTTTGACTTTTACTTCTCCCTCATGATATCCAATATTTCTCCCATATCCCATAAGTTGGCAAGTCATACATTTTATCCTTACATTTCTCCACTCACATAGATATAACCCAGATGCAGCCTCCCAGGACTATACTTCAATTTTTCTTTCCATTTTATCCATATAACCAGCAAACTGGTATTCCTTAAACACATATTAATTCCTTATTCAAAATGTCCTGTAGCTTCCCATTGCTTCTAGAACAATGTATAAAATCTTTAGCCTGTCATTTAAACCATAAGTATCTTCCACCTACCTTTCCATTCATATTTTATCATTCCCCTTCATGCATTCCCCATTTCAAACTGTAATTACTAGCTGTTTCATGACATTCCATCTTCTATCTTTGCCCCTTTGTCCAATCTGTCCTGAATATCTGGAATGAACTTCCTCCTTTTGTTAGAACAATCCCCCAAGACTTATGACAACACTAATTATTTGGTAAAATAGAGAAATTCTAATCTGAGAAGAAGGAAGAAGAATTTCTGGGCCAAATACTAGGCTACAGGGTGTCTGTACAAATCTGCCTAAGGGCAGGTTTCACAGCACTACAGGGACTCCCACCTCTGTGAAAGACTCTTAGTTATTGCTTTGACAGGCATTGTTCTCACTTTATTTGCAAGACTTGTGCTCTGACAGTCCTCTCAATGATCTGCTAGAATACCCCAAGACTTTTCAGTGATCAACAGACAGAAAAGGCACACTTAATTATCTGAAAAACTGATTTACCTCTGCTGCATCTTATCATAACAAGATCTACTAAAACAGCTAGTTTATCACTGGAACAAGGGTAATCAGCCTCTCATAGGCTATTTATTACATTGGCATAGATCAACCATAAAAAATCAATATCCTCCAAGTTATTTAACTTTTTTTTGTTTTTTAAAGAGTGAAATTTATATTTTTATTTTTCTTGAATGTTCTTTGGCAGATTGATTCCCAGATTTTATACATTTTGTGGATATTTTGTATGAAACTTTCCTTTCCATTATTTTCTCTTAAATTTTGTTATTGCTATTGAGAAATGCTTTTGCTTTTTTGTCAATTTGTTTTCTAATTTTTTAATTTTATTTTTATTATCACTTTCTTTGATAATTCTCCGTTATTTTCTAAATAAAACATTATTTCATCAACAAACAAAAAACCCCAATAACATTGCAGATACTTCCATAATTTGACCAATGCAGAAAAGGACCCTACTCATTTAATTTTACACCATGGCATATGGCTTTGCTCTCCTTGCCTGTGACCAATTTGCTTCCAGGAATAATTAGAAGCATGAGCAAATCTAGCAAATCTGTATTTGCTGTAACAACTTAGCCTAAGAGTTTTAAAAATGTTTCCTTATTATGCATGTGTCTCAAGGAAATATCTACAACCATCCACTTGAGGCTACATGTTGCTTTTTTTGGAGTATCACTTTTATTTGTAAAAAATGTATTAGATAAAGCAGTCTTGAAAGAGTGCTGAATTTGTAGAGAGGACCTGAATTCAGATTTTGACTCTGTTCTTTTCTACTTGTGTGACTTTGGGCAAGTCACTTAACCCCTCTGGACCTCATTTTTCCTTATCTGTAAAAGGAGGAGCTTAGACTAGATAGCCTCTGAATTTCTTTTCAGCTCTAAATTTTTCATGCAATGGTCTTCCCAGGTAATACTCTTGGGTTCTTAAAGTCTATGTCAGTGGATCACCTGCTCTAGCAGATGCTGGAAAGGCTTAGAATACAGTCCAGCACCAGTCTGATTACATTCTGAGGAGCAGCCCCACCAACTATGTAAAGGCTCATGAATGGTAGCCTGATAACTTGGTGATGATTTCTTTGTACATAGCAGTCTATAAAACAATGAATTATACACATTGAAGTTCAGTCAATTGTGGCTCCACACTGCTTCTGTAGTGATGGAGGCAGAGGCACAGAAAAGAGGGTAGCAGGTGCTAAAGATTATACTGTTTTTTTCATCTTCTGCAAATATTAACAACTGTTGGTACTCTATGATTTTTGTCTAATGACAAATAAGGGGGCACACTAACAGAGGAACTAAATTGTATCAGTCTTGATATTATTGTTATAAACAAATAAAGAACTGATATGGGGGTACAGGCTTCCCCTACACACCCTAACATTCCAGATGGTGGGCCTGGTCGAGAGTACTTTAAAGACTCATTTTCCTTGTATTCTTGCAGTGTTTGAGCCCCTCTGGCCTCTCCCTTCAGTCTTGATGAGCACAGATAGGCATATCCCAGATTGCTCCTGATACCTGATTATCCTCTCAACTGGACAGTTCACCTGCTTTTGACTTTGAGGCATAGGACATTACCACATGACCCAAACCCTGTCTCCTCAGGGAGGCAATGTTCCACCTGCACACTGTCTCCTGGTCTTTCAACGTGGCTTCTAAATTAATAAATTTCTCTTTTTATTTTTAATATTTGTAGTATTGCATCCTTGCAAAGGGCAACCTGTCCCAAACCTAAGCTCTCCTTCAACAGAATAAAGCTAAAAGGAAGGAAAGTTATTCTTTTTATTTATTTATTTATTTATTTTATATTTTTATATTTTTTATTTTTTAATATTATTTTATTTGGTCGTTTTCATACATTATTCACTGGAAACAAAGATCGTTTTCTTTTCCTCCCCTCCCCTTCCCCCCCTTCCCCCCCGCCTTTCCCTCTCCCATAGCCGACGCATGATTCCACTGGTTATCACATGTGTTCTTGACTCAAACCCATTTCCCTGTTGTTGGAGTTTGCATTATAGTGTTCATTTAGAGTCTCTCCTCAGTCTTATCTCCTCCAACCCTGTAGTCAAGCAGTTGCTTTTCATCAGTGTTTTTACTCCCACAGTTTATT
Organism: Monodelphis domestica; assembly: GCF_027887165.1. NCBI lineage: Eukaryota > Metazoa > Chordata > Mammalia > Didelphimorphia > Didelphidae > Monodelphis > Monodelphis domestica. The sequence continues at coordinate 343,062,671 of NC_077228.1, read as the reverse complement.
CTCTGCTTGTGGATAGTGTTTTTTAGATCCCTGCAGATTGTTCAGGGACATTGCATTGACACTAATGGAGAAGCCCACTACCTTCGATTGTACCACAATGTATCAGTCTCTGTGTATAATGTAAGGAAAGTTATTCTTGAAGAAGCAGACAAAGGAGTTGGCAGAGTTGGTTTTATGATGTGTACAAAGACAAGAAGACATATAACTTCATGGGAGATTTAGTTATCTCATGATGTAATGCTTACAATAAGTATTTGAAAAAAATACTAACATGGACATAGTTGCAGCTTATATACCTGCTTCTGTTACAGAGGGTGAAGAATTAGAGAAATTCTACCAAGAACTCTCTAAGACTCTTCAAATTAAATTAACACATAATTTGATCCTTGGTGATTTCAGTGCAAAGATTAAAACGAGCTAGCTTAGTGAAAATTTAAAACTATGTCTCAGCAATAAAAAAAAAATGAGAGGGGCCAAAGGCTTGTTTATCTTCCAGAGGCATCATACATATATAATGAATACTTTCTTTGACAAAAAGAATTGGAAGTCACTGGACATGAAAAGCATTGAATCATTTCACCAAAAATGAAATTGATTGTATTGAGCTGACAGAAAAAAAGACTTGATACATGTCTTTAACTTCCTCATCCTTCTTTCCCTGGAATCAAATCAAATAAAGTTAACTGAGCATTTAGTTACTACTCATTGGGTGTCAGGCACTGTGCTAAGTGCTGTGAATATAAACACAAGCAGAAAGACAGTCCCTGCCCTCTAGCTGCTTATGTTCCCTTGGGAGAAGAGAATACACAAAAGAAGTGAAAAGAGTTGGGGGAAATGAGGGTACCAGGTGAGAGGTCATTACAAAGAAAGTTCATGACATTCAGGAGTACAAACTGAAGAGGAATGAAGGGATGAGCCTCCTCCTTAAAATGGGGGATTCTGGGAGGAATTAGCCAGAAGGAGAGTCCTCAGGGGCTAAAGGTACTTCCACTGCATAGAATCCAGAGGTTGAGTGAGGTTCCAGGGTGAAGAGGTTTCTAGGGCTTTGCAGAGAGCCGTGAACTCTGATCCTAAAACTTTCCTGAGATATGCTTTTATCATATCTTGTCCAGGCTTTGGTGTTTTCCTAGTCACCATTACTGAGCCATGATGCTTTTTCATCACTCATTTAGGATATGTGAAGAAGTTCTTCCATCAAATTTGATGGAATAATAAGATGGCTATATGGTTAAACGATTAGTCACACCTAGGGTAGCCTTTGAAATGTAATATAGACTGTCTAAGGAATCAAGACAGCAGTTCTTAGAGGTATTTCTAACATAATTTGGGGATGGAAAACATTTCCTTTTCCTTCTCTTGTGAGTGTCTGGTGAAGTGGAATCCAGGTGTGAGTAAAGAAAACTGGTGAGTGAAGTCAAGACAGAATTAATTAGCTCTGAAAGCCAAGAGTTGAGCAGGCTATGGGAGAGTAAAGCTCCAAATTATGGGAAAATGTTTTGTATTGATGCTATTCTTATTTTATTTTAGTAAATTGCTTTAAACTAATTGTTTCAATTGGCTATCTATTAAAGGTAAAAACATCAGTGGAACTAGTGAGCTATAGTTTTAGAAATATGGACCTGTAAAATTGAAAATTGATTTTAATTTAATTTTTATGTTTTAATTAAGCTAGATTTAATATTCTCTTTTGGGATTCCTCCACCTTGTACATTTCACCCAACAGCCATATCTCAGAAAAACCTGACTAAAGCCAAGCTTTTCCCTGGTCACCTCCACCTTTGTAACCCTACCCATTTCCCACTTTCCAGATAAATTTGATTAACCTAAAAGGTTGAATTGCCTCAATTTAAAATATTGCAGCAACTATCATCTTCTGAAAACGACTCCCATCCTCTGAAATGCTTTATTTTGTGATTGGAATCATGTCTTGGCCTTGGTTAAGAAGAACAAGGGGCTTCAGAAGGGGAAATCCAAAAGATGTCATCTCAATTCTGATGATGTTATTGATAGACAACCAGAAGAAGATACCTATATTGCTTGAGATTTTGCTCTGTCATCTTGCTTTGTTGTTCAATTGTTTTAATTGTGTCTGACTCTTCATGACCTAATTTGGGGTTTTCTTGGCAAAGATATCAGAATGGTTTGTCATTTCCTTCTCCAGATCATTTTACAGATGAATAAGTGAGGCAGACAGATTCAAATGATTTGTCTAGGGTCACACAGCTAAGTGTCTGAGGCAGGATCTGAATTCAGGGAAATGAATTTTCCTGATACCAGGACTTGGCACCCTAAAAATTGTACTATCTATTTGCCTAACTTCTTGCTAATTGTTATAATATACCCTCTTAACTTTCACACTATGTCTCTAGCATAGCCAAGGTAATTATTGACTCTTTTCATTAATAAATGTATGCTTTATTAATAAACTGATTATGCCTAGAACTCTGTACCCCAATTTACCTTACTTTCCATCAGGTAGCCATGCCCTTAAAGGATGTGAATGTGAGTTGGGGTAGGGAGTTCAGTTCTTCATTGTTACCATGTTATATTTCAAAGGCTCATTGGGGTATATTTGTGGGGCACTGTGTATTTTCAAGGAACAATTAAAAAATTAGTTGTTTTGTTTTCAGATTGTATTTGAACAAATCGTTTTTCAATTGAGATAACTCATTACAAGTATGGAAGCCTATGTGAATAGAATAGATGCCATATTTCTGGAATTCTGGTGCCTAACAATGTATTCTAGAGCAGATTGTGAGAGCTCATCTATGTTAATTTATTTTTTTCTTTTGAATAGATCTAGATTTCTTGCCTTATTGAAATTTGACTTTAGACAATTTGTCTCCGAGTCTTACAGATTCTAGGTTTATAGGATAAGGTTTGCCTAATAGCCTAGAAATCTTGAGTAATTGATCCCAAGAACTTAAATCAATTTCTTTTGAAGAATTTCTCAACCCTTTGGAATTCCTAGACTCTTTTGAATTTGTTTGAATTCTTTTAAAGCTAGCCTCTATACTAAAGTTTAAATCTCCATTTGGAATGCCCAAAGGATTGTAGGAGTCTATTAGACAAAGTTTTGGTGTGCTTTGTATTTCAGAGACCCAGATGGGCTTTCACCTGAAGCCTTTAAATTCTTACCTGAATTGAGGGAATCAACTCAAATAAACCTTAGGCTTTAGTGAGCCAGTTAGGTGACAACTAAATGGAGGAATACATAGAGTTATAGGCCTCTAGGCCTATAACTGGACCTAGAGGTCCAGTAAACCCTGAGTTTAAAACCAGCCTCGGACTTTTATTAGCTATGTCACTCTGGGCAAATCACTTAACCTCTGTTTGCCTCAGTTTCCTCATATATAAAAAAGCACCCATCACAAGGTTATTGTGAAGAGCAAATGAGAGTAATTCTAAAGTGTTTAATATAGCTCTTAGCACATAGTAAATACTATATTATTAGCGATTTTTATTAATTATTATACCTCTTATGAGAAAGCTAGGATGGTCCATGCAATGGTGCAAATCCTATTGGTAGAAATTATGGGAGGGCATGAATTAGAGTCTCCCCCAGACAAGGGAAGTCTTTAATATGGATTGCTTACAGGAATACTCATATTAATGAGATCACAACAGTTCCATACAAGTACTTGAAAATTTAAGCATGATCTCCCCCAAATAAATGAAAGAATTATTAATACTAGAAGCACCAGTAGCCCATAAAGAAGATGACTGCAGGGGCAAAATATCCTCAGAATATTTATTTTCCATCAATATGATGTTACCCTTGAAATATCTGTCCAATTAGTATAAAGAATTACATGGCACTCTTGAAGTTAAAGAAATAGTAGTTGTCCCCTGAAAAGACAAAAACAAAACCAAAAACCATTCAGCAAACCACAGTGGCAGGGATGACATTCAAGCTCAATTTTCCTAAGTGTTTTGTTAGTCTTTGCTGTTCTGACTGATGATGAATGATGCATACTCCCTGTTACTAGAATATTGATTTCAGTCATATGATAAAATCATTGCATGGGGAAGGAAGGACCTCAAACACCAGCAGTCAAAATGAAAAGATAGAAAAGTAATAAAACTTTTGATTTAAAAAAGATTAATGGGAATACTATGTAACAAAGAGTAAATTTCCTGTGTAACATAAAATTGAAGAATAATGTTGAGAATGGAAAAAAATAGACTATTACATTAACTGATGCTTAATAAAATGTATATATATATAAAATAATAAAATAAAATGCTTAATAAAATATAACATATACTTTTATTTGGTAGTGAACTTTTACCTTCCTTTATCTCTCATTATGTGGTCAATTTTCTCTTACACAAAACCTAGCATTATTTACACTTAATTTGCTAGCATTAGAGTGATGGAGAGTCTTGTAAGGAATTATTAACTTCCTTTTCTATATCCCTCCTGAGACTAACAACTCACAAAACATATTCTTTGTCAGAAGCATACAGCTTCAATATTTTTTTAAACACTGAGATAACAGCTCCTAACACAGCTATTCTTACATTTGATTAGGGGCAAAATGTCACCATTTCTGAAAGTAAGCTTATGCTTTGCAGAGCAATCAAATGTCCAAAATTTCATACCACAGGCAAAGTTTTTTTAATGGCTTTTCATTGTGTGTGTATGTGGGGATGGTAAGGGTGGGTTGGGAGGAAGGAATTTAGGGAAAAAAGGAGAAACAAGTTAGTTGACATGAAAAATAATTTAGTAAACCAATCAAATATATTTAGGTATTCTAGATAGCTACTAACTTTTTTGTTGATTCTTTTGGTTTAAAAAAATTCATTTACCATGAAACTCTTTGATACTTAAGTAAATTTCTTGTATATTTTTCCATCTAAGGTTCACTTCCCCCAATTAGTTTTATTTTATTATTGTAGCACCTATAGAATTTCCAATGTCCTCTTCTCCATCTTCATGAACAAGTAATACTGAAACTTCATTCTTTTTTCTTTGAAAATACTCTTCCAATCAAATCCTGAATTCTTGCTCCACAATTTCTAATGTCACCTTTTATAAAATATCTTCTGCATTTTATACTGCATTGAACAATTTTACTTATTTAATTTTTTTTAAATCCCTTACCTTCCATCTTAAAATCAATCTTGTCTATTGGTTCTAAGACAGAAGAGTGGTAAGGGCTAGGCAATGGGGGTTAAGTGACTTGTCCAGGGTCACACACTTAAGAAGTGTCTGAAGCTCGATTTGAATCTAAGATCTCCCACCTCTAGGCCTGGCTGTCAATACACTGAACCACTTAGCTACCTCCTGACAACTCAATTTAAAAAGCATTCAGTTTAACAAGTACCTACCATTTTCTGTCCCTGGTGACAAAAACATTAAAAAAATCTATTGCTGCTCTCAGAGAGTTTACATTCTACTAAGGGAATGTCACATGTATAATACCACTAACTATTGATTTGATACAGTCCAATCAAATCAGAATGTCCCAACTTACCCATTAATAATAGTACACATTTCATCCAATATGCCCATCTCCACTGCTGAAAACTTAACAATCTCTCAAAATCTAGTTTAGCCAGAACCTTCTCTATGAAGTCTTTTCTTATTCTCCAGTTCTCTTACTCTCTCTCAGAAGTGACCTCTCCACATAAAATCTCCAAGAGGACTCTTTGGTACTGTACACATTTAACCACATTCCAAATTCTTTGACAATTCTTTGTTGTCTTTTCTCCTCTACTAGATCTTAACTTGCTTGAGGGTAGGAGTCTAGCTCAATGACTTTCACTGTGTAGGTGATGAAAATATCCTCAAGATTTGCTTAATTTGTTTGTGATGGTAAAACCTCAGACTATTGACATCACTTTCTAGTTGCTTGAATACAAAGCATCCATGAAGAGACCCAGGTTCTCTCTTCTGCTTGAGTAGGAGACCATAATAGGCAATTTAGGCAAGGGGGCTTTGCTCAGCAGAATCAATTCAGAGTTTCTTTACTGCAGAAAAGGTAGGCGATGCAGTGGATGGAGTACCAGACCCGGAGCCAGGAAAAACTGAGTTCAAATCCAGCCTCAAACCTTTTGAGCAATGTCAGCATAATTGAGATTTACATATAGTCTTCTAGGGTGACAATTTTAAAGTGCATAGCTTCCATTTTGATACATAAATTTTAGTTTGTAGATTTAAAAACTACCTTCCTGGCTTTATATTTACACATTATATAAATGGGGCTTTTAGACAGGTAGGGAAATCTTTTTTTTCTCCTTAAGCAACCCCAAGGCCTAAATTTGGCAATATCTAACAAAACTTGTAGGTCAAGTGAGGCAATGTTTTGAATTTTTGTTTTAAAGCAGAAAACTTCATAGGTTCACAAAGGCTAAGCCAGTGGAGCACAAGAACTGGCAGGTGCCACCAAATTCAAAAGAGCACCAGCCTCATTAAGTTTGGAAGGACTCCTCATCAGATTGGCCATCAGGCAGCTAATGAATGTTTTTAGGCACATCAGTTCCTAAAAATGTCTACTAAGATATGGAAGGGTTGTGAACCCTATCTCTGGTAAGAATATTACTGGTTGTGAAATCATGGTATTTTAAAAGGATTGAAGTTGAAATAATATCACAGTTTTGAAAAGTGTGTGTGTGGTGTGTAGATGAAGAACTGGAGAAGAACTGCCTTAGGTGTGTGGGAGAGATGTGATAGCATTGAAGTGACTTCAGGGGTCTATTCATTTATTAACCCTATAATCAATTGTCTCCCCTCTGTAGCTCCTTATTTGAAAAGAAGGGAAACAAATCAAGCTTTTTTCTCTCTCTCTGTTTTACTCTCTCTGTGGTTCTCTGCTGTCTTTATCTCTATCTTTCTATCTGTAAATAAAATCCTAAACTTAGCTTTAACTTTGCTTTTATTGCTTCTGGAGAGACACCAGGAGTCCATTTGTTTCCAGGAAATGTTAGGATCTTTGCTTTGAAAACGAAAAGCAATGTTGAATATTTAGCTATTTTTACCTAAAGAGTAAAAATATATGGATAGCTTCATAATTAATATTAGGAACAGAAGGTTGTAAAAAAAGAGAGTCTTGAATGCTTAAGTATTTCTAGGGCACAAATTGCATGGTGGATTGATGACCAGAACAATGGTGACCAGAGAAATGCAATTTTACCATTAATAATATGGCTAAGGGGGGGGGGGGAAGGCGCAACTGGGTGGCAGCTGGGTGGCTCAGTGGATTGAGAGTGGCCTATAGACAGGAGGTCCTAGGTTAAAATCAGGCCTCAGACACTTCCCAGCTGTGTGACCCTGGGTTAGTCACTTGACCCCCATTGCCTAGCCCTTACCACTCTTTTGCTTTGGAATCATTCCAAGATGAAAGGTAAGGGTTTAAAAAATAATAATAATATGGCTAAGGATGAATGTACTATAGTCTTCTAGGGTCAGAAATTTGCATCACAGAAAGAAAATAGAACTACTTGATTCTCTTTTTGCTTTCATCTATATCAAGGAGAATGATCTACAAAATGGAAAGGGTAGAACAAATATGGTTAAGAGGGAATTGGCGCCAAATTCAATTCAATTTATCATGTACTTAGGACTAGCTGCTATGTTGCGTGCCCAATGACTCAGTGACAAATATGAGAGTCACTATTCTTAAGGAGCTTATAATCTGTTGGAGGAAATGAGTCACAGATAAATAAACACAAAATATGGACGAATTAATCTAAGGTATAGGATGGAACATGACCAACTGGGAAAGGGCAGGAAAGAAGAACTTTTGCAGGTAGTAGCTCTTGAGCTGAGCCTTGGTTACTATATCAGTCAGATTTCTGGTGCCTTTAGGGTAATTTTTTGTATATACATTATTGAGGTCATTGCACAGCTTATTCTTACAGCCCTGCTTTCTCTACTCTACATCACTTCATGTAAGTCTTTCCATATTTCTTTGAATTTTTCATGAAAAGAAGCATGATATAGTATAGTGATGGCAAATCTTTTAGAGATAGAGTGCTAGGTCCTACCCCACACCCCCAGTCAGAGTACTGTGCTGGCCCTCCCAGAGACCACATGTCATACTCCCCCTGACACCAAGTGTTGGGCAAGCCTTACCCTATACATGGGAGGGAGAATGCACTCCTATTGGCCTGCTAGACAGAAGGGCAAATGAGGTGAGGAGTATCTTCAGCGAGGGGGAGGGAAATGGCCAGCTCTGCTGCCTGTGAGCCACCCACTTTACCCTCTGGGCATTCCCATTGGGCTCCTGGACAGAGAGTGGTTGATGTGGAAAAATGTCAAGAAAGATGGAGGGCAGAGGAGAGCAACTCTGCTCAAGTCCCTCTATGTACCATCTTTGGCACCTGTGCCATAGGTTGACCATCACTGATATAGATAGGCTTAAGAGTCAGTAAGAAGTAAATTCAAATCATGCTTTACCTATTAATTGAGAGATTTTCTGCAAGCTTCTCTGTGCCTCAGTTTCACAAAGAGTAAAATGGACTTGATAGGCCCTATAGTCCTTCTAGCTCTGAATCTATACTTATTTCTTATAATATAATAATAATATGCATTATATTCATGTCACAGTTTATTCCTCATTCAGTGGATACCTGTTTTGTTTCCAGGATTTTATTTATATTTGATAGCCAAGTATGGGAAGGAACAAACTCTCATCTAATTAAAGTCTGGGACTACAATTTAGCATTTAACTTGTTTGAGTCACTGACTCCAAAATTACCTTTGAGGGTCACAAAAAAAAAGTAAGAATCTTTTGGGACATTTCCCCATATTTCTCCCTATGGTTTTTCAAACAAAAAATCTCTTTTGATAACTGGAGATACACAGTAACAGACTAAACCTTGGGCCTGGTTTTCTAGTTCATCTTTTTGCTTTTAGGGGCACAGACCTAAGCCATCCAAATAGGTACAAGGTTCAGTGATGTTTGTCTTCCATCCACATTCATCAGAGTTCTGTTTTCCTAGATCTTTGAGAATTTTTTGAAGAGGAAGTACATTCCAGGTTTGAGGGATGTGATGGACTATAGGTGAAGAATATTCTATGTACTATCATATATTGTCATTACAATGGTTTATTTTGCTTGCTAATTGTTCTTATTTATTAGGAGGAAGGGTTCAATATATGGGGATATCCTGTTTGTTTCCAGGTTTTTCTGCTTCTCTCTCATATTTTATAGCCAAGAATGGGAATAAACAACTTCTCATGTGTGGGGAGGGGGAGATTATTGAAAAAGGACTGCTGTAAAAAAACGAAAAGCACAAATAAAACATTACAATAATATGCATGAGACTGGCCAATATGGCAGCAAAGGAAAGTGATAAATGTTGGATGGGATGTGGCAAAATTGGGACATTAATACACTGTTGGTGGAGTTGTGAATTGATCCAACCATTGTGGAGGGCAATTTAGAACTATGCCTAAAGGGAGTGAAAAGACTGTCTGCCTTTTGATCTAGCTACACCACTGCTGGGTTTGTACCCCAAAGAGAGAATAGGGAAAATATGTGTACAAAAATACTTATAGTCACATTCTTTGTGGTGGCAAAAAATTGAAAAATGAGGGGATGCCTTCCAATTGGGGAATGGCTGAACAAATTGTGGTGTCTGATGGTGATGGAATACTATTGTGCTGAAAGGAATAATGAAATGGAGGAATTCCATGTGAATTGGAACAACCTCCAGGAACTGAGGCAGAGCAAAAGGACAAGAACCAGGAGAACATTGTATACAGAGACTGATACATTTTGGCACAATCAAATGTAATAGACTTTGCTACTAGCAGAAATGGAATGACCAAGGACAATCCAGAGGAACTTAGGAGAAAGAACACTAGTCACATCCAGAGAAAGAACTGTGTCAACAGAAATGCAGAATCAAAACATGTACTTTGATGGGGATTAGGGTTTTGATGTTAAAAAATCACTTTATTGCAAATATGAATAACATGCAAATAGGTAACCCAGTGGAATTGCTTGTCAGCTCTGGGAGGGAGTAGAGAACAGGGATGGAGAAAATCATGAATCATGTAACCATGGAAAAATATTCTAAATAATTTTTTAAAAAAGAAAAATAATATACATGTACATGCATGCAGTATATTATATATGTTCAATATATATATTGTACACACACACACACACACACACACACACACACACACACACACACACACACACACACACATATATATATACCTGGGATTTTTTTTTAAAGTACTGCTAACAACCTTCAATATTCATGTGCTGTCTTTATTCTAACAGAATAAGCTCCTTTCAGCATCCTGGCTCAGGGGCTTGTTAACTGGAACTGCATACAAGGCAATTCCTGGGGGAAACAGAAGGATTAAGTTATTTGGTTCATCTAAGAACTGGAGCATATTCAAATTCCTAACTTTTAAAAAAATGCTGTGAAGTGACTACTTTAATCATATAGAATTTGACTAATTAAATAGCCAATTTAAATGCCAACTCTACTAACTAGATTTTGAGTTACATTTAGTCCTAATTGTTCTTTTTCTCTAAAAATATGCATAAATGCTTTTTTAACTCCCCATTTTACCCAGCAGTCTGCTCTCCCACACAGGCAGCTCTAACAGCAGCAATGGCAACATGTACATGCTGAGAGCCGAGCTTCCCAGCTGTGTGCTTATTGTTGGTTTGCTGGGCTGGCTGCTTAGGTAAAATTCTGCCCTTTGGTGAATGCATGAAAATCTTCCCCTAGAGGTAATGATGAAATGCAAGCTTGCACTTGTCAATTGAGAGCCAGATCCTACTGTTCTATAGCAATCCAGTCTTATGCCAATGACCCTGCTCTCCCTCTTCATTTATTCTCTCGATTGTGCCAGAAAAAAGGAGACTAAGATTCCACTGTCACTCACATGGAACATACTATCTAGGTGGGAAGATTAGGCATACATAGAAGAAGGAAAAATAACAACACTTTGTTAATTATGTGATTGTGTTATGGGGTTAAAAACAAAAAGAGAAATTTATTAATTTAGGAAAATAATGTTGAGAATGGTCAGGAGGGTAGCAAGGTGGAACAGCAAGATAGAAGGCTGCTCCCAGAACCCATCAATTCTGGAGATTTTATAATCTTGATCATAGTGTGGACGTAACTCTTGAGTGGTCGTCACTCAGGTATTTGGAGGGGTTGGTTGGTCATCTGACTGGGGTCTGCCTGGAGACATAGGGAATGACCCTTATAAAGATTCCTTAGTTTTAGGGAACAGACAGATGTCTGAGATGGAGCCTGATAGGATTGAGGTGTAGCCTGGAGGTGCATCACTCTGTCCATCTTAAATCTAAAGGAGGACAATCATGTCAGGATCCTATAGGGGTCATTGGGTGTTTTAGGCTAGGAGTCATGAAGATGTAAGGGAGCAAAGGAATTTCCCTGATAATAGTTTGCCTGAGCTTCTGGAGGTACAGTGCCCATGTCAATTGCATCAAGTATACAGAGGGAATATCAGTGTACTTGGAATCAAAAAGCCTTTGTACTCTTTACCTGTGTGACCTTGGGCAAAAAATTTAACCTCATTAAACTTAGTTTCTTCATCTCTAAAATGAGAATGTTGAGCAAGATAATGATTGAGGTCCCTTCCAGCTTTATAATTAAGATCCTATGAATACAGATTCTTTTACCATTGTAGGCTTTTTCCTATTTAGTTTATTTCTGTTCAATAAAATCCATCTATGCCCTAGTCAAGTGCCTTCTCACTGCTTGGTATCACCTTCCTGTGGCATACCTTTTTAGTGCTTTCCTCATCCTCAATCTCAAAACTTTTTGTTTGATACCTTCTGAACTAGAAGCTTCTACCTTTTTTCTTTTTTAAATAAAATAAATTTTTATTGTCATGCAAAACACACTTCCATATTGATCATTGTTATAAGAACAAACTCATACATAACCAAAACTCCCAAATAAAACCATAAATATACTGATCTGAATGACTCCAAAAGCATTCCCTGTCATAAGTGTCCCAGGACTGTCCCAGATCATTGCATTGCTGAGACTAGCCAAGTTTTCACAGATAATCATCAACCAATATTGCTGGTATTGTGTACATTGTTCTACAAGTTCTGCTTATTTTGCTCTGCATTGGTTCCTGCAGATCTTTACATCTTTTTCGGAATCATCTTGCATCATTTCATAGAGTATAATAGTATTCCATCACCAATATATACCACAATTTGTTCAGCCATTCCCTAATTGGACATTCCTTCAATTTCCAATTCTTTGCCACTACAAAAAAAAAGTTGCTAATAATATTTTAGTACAAGTTGGTCCTTTCCTCATTTTTATCATCTCTTTGGGATACAGACCCAGTAATGGTTCTACCTTCTTAATGGATTACTACTTCTTTGTCCTTGACCTCAGTGGTAAAAAACCAATTAGACTTTTCCAAGAGGGACTTCATTGCTCCCTATGAAACACCTGACATTCCCTGATCCCTGAGTTTGCTCCCTGAACTTCCCTTAGACATGACATGACAAAGGACCCAGGAGTTCTATGAGGAGTAATTTACAGTGCATCCAAATCTGGGAGAAGCCTCTTGGAAGACTATCCAGGACTCCCTTATTCTGCCTAAAGACTACTGGACCTAGAGTTCCCTATATTGTTTATTGTATTGGGGGATATCAATTGGCTGCTGTAGCTTTGGAATTATCAACTGCTGCTTCACTTTGTAGAGAGGATGCTGGCCTGTAATTGCCTTTTTTTTTTAATTTAAGTTTTTAAACATTATTTTATTTGGTCATTTTCATACATTATTCATTGGAAACAGAGATCATTTTCTTTTCCTCCCCCCTCTCCTGACACCCCTCCCCTAGCCAATGCTCGATTCCACTGGGTATCACATGTGTCCTTGTTCTGAACCCATTTCCTTGTTGTTGGTATTTGCATTAGAGTGCTCATTTAGAGTCTCTCCTCAGTCATATCCCCTCAACCCTTGTAGGCAAGCTGTTGCCTTTCCTTGGTGTTTTTTACTCCCACAGCTTGTCCTCTGCTTAAGGATAGTGTTTTTTCTCATAGATCCCTGCAGATTATTCAGGGACATTGCATTGATACTAATGGAGAAGTCCATTACGTTCGATTGTACCACAGTGTATCAGTCTCTGTGTACAATGTTCTCCTGGTTCTGCTCCTTTCACTCTGCATCACTTCCTGGAGGTTGTTCTAGTCTCTATGGAATTCCTCCACTTTATTATTCCTTTTAGCACAATAGTATTCCATCACCAACATATACCACAATTTGTTCAGCCATTCCCCAATTGAAGGGAATCCCCTCATTTTCCCATTTTTTTTGCCACCATAAAGAGCACAGCTATGAATATTCTTGTACAAGTCTTTTTCCTTATTATCTCTTTGGGGTACAAACCCAGCAGTGCTATGGCTGGATCAAAGGGCAGATAGTCTTTTATAGCCCTTTGGGCATAGTTCCAAATTGCCCTCCAGAATGGTTGGATCAGTTCACAACTCCACCAGCAATGAATTAGTGTCTCCACTTTGCCACATCCCCTCCAGCATTCATTACTTTCCTTTGCCAATGTTAGCCAATCTGCTAGGTGTGAGGTGATACCTCAGAGTTGTTTTGATTTGCATCTCTCTGATTAGAAGAGATTTAGGACACTTTTTCATGTGCTTATTAATAGTTTTGATTTCTTTGGCTGAAAACTGCCTATTCATGTCCCTTGCCCATTTTTCAATTGGAGAATGGCTTGATTTTTTGTACAACTGGTTTAGCTCTTTATAAATTTGAGTAATTAGACCTTTGTCAGAGGTTTTTGTTATGAAGATTGTTTCCCAATTTGTTGCTTTCCTTCTAATTTTAGTTACATTGGTTTTGTTTGTACAAAAACTTTTTAATTTGATGTCAAAATTATTTATTTTATATTTTGTGACTCTTTCTAAGTCTTGCTTGGTTTTAAAATCTTTCCCTTCCCAAAGGTCTGACATGTATACTATTCTGTGTTTACCCAATTTACTTAAAGTTTCCTTCTTTATATTCAAGTCATTCACCCATTCTGAGTTTATCTTGGTGTGGGGTGTGAGGTGTTGATCCAAACGTAATCTCTCCCACACTGTCTTCCATTTTCACAGCAGTTTTTATCAAATAGTGGATTTTTGTCCCAAAAGCTGGGGTCTTTGGTCTTGTCATAGACTGTCTTGCTGAGGTCATTTACCCCAAATCAATTCCACTGATCCTCCTTTCTGTCTCTTAGCCAGTACCAAATTGTTTTGATGACCACTGCTTTGTAATATAATTTGAGATCTGGGACTGCAAGGCCCCTTTCCTTTGTATTTTTTTCATTATTTCCCTGGATATCCTTGATCCTTTGTTCTTCCAAATGAACTTTGTTATGGTTTTCTCTAATTTAGTAAAAAAGTTTTTTGGAAGTTCAATGGGTATGGCACTAAATAGATAGATAAGTTTGGGTAGGATGGTCATTTTTATTATGTTAGCTCATCCCATCCATGAGCAATCAATGTTTTTCCAATTGTTTAGATCTAGTTTTAATTGTGTGTAGAGTGTTTTATAGTTGTGTTCATATAGTTCCTGTGTTTGTCTCGGCAGATAGATTCCTAAGTATTTTATATTGTCTTGGGTGACTTTAAATGGAATTTCTCTTTCTAATTCTTGCTGCTGAACTGGGTTGGAGATATATAGAAATGATGACGACTTATGCGGGTTTATTTTGTATCCTGCAACTTTGCTAAAGTTGTTGATTATTTCGACTAGCTTTTTGGTTGATTCTCTAGGATTCTTTAAGTAAATCATCATATCATCCTTAAAGAGTGATAGCTTGGTCTCCTCATTGCCAATTTTAATACCTTCAAATTCTTTTTCTTCTCTAATTGCTACTGCTAGTGTTTCTAGTACAATATTAAATAATAAAGGTGATAATGGGCATCCTTGTTTTAGTCCTGATCTTATTGGAAAGGCTCTGAGTTTATCCCCATTGCAGGTGATGTTTGCTGATGGTTTTAGATATATACTGTTTATTATTTTTAGGAAAGTCCCTTCTATCCCTATACTTTCTAGTGTTTTCAATAGGAATGGTTGTTGTATTTTATCAAAGGCTTTTTCTACAACTATTGAGATAATCATGTGATTTTCGTCAGTTTGCTTGTTAATATGGTCAATTATGTGGATGGTTTTCCTAATATTGAACCATCCTTGCATTCCTGGTATGAATCCTACCAGGTCATAGTGAATAACCCTTGTGATGACTTGCTGGAGTCTTTTTGCTAGTATCCTATTTAAGATTTTTGCATCTATATTCATTAGGGAGATTGGCCTATAGTTTTCTTTCTCTGTTTTTAACCTGCCTGGCTTTGGGATCAGTACCATGTTTGTGTTGTAAAAAGAATTTGGTAGAACCCCTTCTTGGCTTATTCTGTCAAATAGTTTGTATAATATTGGTATTAGTTGTTCTTTGAATGTTTGATAGAATTCATTTGTGAATCCATCTGGACATGGTGATTTTTTCTTAGGGAGTTCTTTGATGGCTTGTTCAATTTCTTTTTCTGATATGGGGTTGTTTAGGTAATTTATTTCTTCTTCTTTTAGTCTAGGCAATTTATATTTTTGTAAGTATTCATCCATATCACCTAGATTGCCATATTTGTTGCCATATAATTGGGCATAGTAGTTTTTAATGATTGTCTTAATTTCCTCTTCATTAGAGGTGAGGTCTCCCTTTTCATCTTGGATACTGTCAATTTGGTTTTTTTCTTTCCTTTTTTTAATTAGACTGACTAGTACTTTGTCTATTTTATTTGTTTTTTCAAAGTACCAGCTTTTAGTCTTATTTATTAAATCAATAGTTCTTTGACTTTCAATTTTATTGATTTCTCCTTTGATTTTTAGGATCTCTAATTTAGTCTTCATCTGAGGATTTTTAATTTGTTCACTTTCTAGTTCTTTATGTGCATGCCCAATTCATTGACCCTTCTTAATTTGTTTATATATGAACTCAAGGCTATAAATTTCCCCCTGAATACTGCTTTGGCTGCATCCCATAGGTTTTGAAAGGATGTCTCACCATTGTCATTTTCTTCAATGAAGTTAAGTTATTAACTGTTTCTATGATTTGTTCTTTAACTAGCCAGTTTTGGAGAATCATATTGTTTAATTTCCAATTAATTTTTGATTTATCTCTCCATGTACCCTTACTAATTCTTATTTTCATTGCATTGTGGTCTGAGAAGGTGGCATTTATTATTTTTGCCCTTATCGACTTGTTTGCAATATTTTTGTGCCCTAACACATGGTCAATTTTTGTGAATGTACCATGTGCTGCTGAAAGGAAGGTGTATTCCTTTTTGTCCCTATTTATTTTTCTCCACATGTCTACTAACTCTAATTTTTCTAAGATTTCATTTGCTTCTCTCACCTCTTTCTTATTTATTTTTTGGTTTGATTTATCTAGTTCGGATAAAGGAAGGTTCAGATCTCCCACTAGTATAGTTTTTTCTCTCTATTTCATCCTTAAGCTCCTCTAGTTTCTCCTTTAGAAATTTGGATGCTATGCCATATGGTGCATACATATTGAGTGCAGATATTTCCTCATTGTCTATACTGCCTTTTATCAGGATGTAATTACCTTCCCTATCTCTTTTAACTAGATTTATTTTTACTTAGGCTTTGTCAGATATCATGATTGCGACTCCTGCCTTCTTTATCTCATTTGAAGCCCAATAGATTTGGCTCCATCCTCTTACTTTCACCTTATGAGTATCTACCTTCCTCATGTGTGTTTCTTGCAGAAAGCATATGGTAGGGTTTTGGATTCTAATCCACTCTGCTATTCGCTTGCATTTTATGGGTGAGTTCATTCCATTCACATTCAGAGTTATGATTACTAGCTGTGTATTTCCCAGCATTTTGATTTCTACTCCTGGTCCTGACTTTTCTTCTTTCACTATTTCCTTCTACACCAATGTTTGTTTATAATTAGTCCCCCTAGTTCCCACCCTTATTTTACTTCCCTTTCTACCCCGCTCCCTTATTATTCCCCCCCCTTATTTTCCCCTGTTATCTTTTTAAAATTGCCCACCCACTCTCTCCCTCCCTTGAACTGCTTCCCTCCCCGCCAGTCTGTTTTTTACCCTTTTACTCCCCTATAGGGTGCAAATCTATTCTCTGCCCCAATGGATTGGATTGTTCTTCCCTCTTTGGGTCAGTTTCAAAGCATGTAAGAGTTGAGTATTTCCTATCTCCAATCTCTTTACCCTTCCAGTGTATTGATGTTCTCCCCCCTCCCGCCATGAGCTTCTTTGTGACATATAAATTTACCCCCATTTGTTTCCTTTCCCATTTCTTTTAGTATTAACCTCTTTTTTTTTTAGCTCTGGTTGTATATACATATATATATGTATGCATCTATATATATATACACACACATGTATATGTATTTATTTATGCATATATCTATATACCTATTTATGTCTTGTCCTTTCATCCTATACAGTTTGTCACTGTTCCCTCTAAGTGTAATTCTTCTAGCTGCCCAGGTGATAGCAACAATTTTTAAGAGTTACCAATGACCTCTTTTCTTATATGGATACATATTATTTTAACTTATTGAGTCGCTTAAAATTTTGTTGTTGTTGTTTTGTTTTGTTTTTCTTTTTTCCCTCTTTTTTAATTACCTTTTGATGATTTTCTTGAGTTCTGTGCTTGGACATCAAATTTTCTGTTCAAGTCTGGTCTTTTCTTTACAAATGCTTGGAATTCTTCTATTGTGTTGAATGACCATACTTACCCCTGTAAGAATATAGTCAGTTTTGATGGGTATTTGATTCTTGGTTGTAGACCTAGTTCCCTTGCTTTCCAGAATATCATATTCCATGCCTTTCGGTCCTTCAGTTTGGATGCAGCCAGATCCTGTGTTATCCTTACCATGTTTCAGTGGTGTCTGAATGGCTTCTTCTTGGCAGCTTGTAATATCTTTTCTTTGGTCTGATAGTTTTTGAATTTGGCTATAACATTCCTGGGTGTTGTCAGTTGGGTATTAAATACAGGAGGTGATTTGTGGATTCTTCCAATCTCCACTTTCCCCTCTTGTTCTAGGATATCGGGACAGTTTTCCTGAATAATTTCCTGTAGTATTATGTCCAGGATTTTTCTTTTGTCATGGTCTTCTAGTAGAATAATGATTCTTAAATTGTCTCTTCTTGAACGATTTTCTAAATCATCTGTTTTTTGAATGAGATGCTTCATATTTTCCTCAATTTTTTCATTCTTTTAGTTTTGTTTTATAGTGTCCTGCTGCCTTGTGAGGTCACTTAATTCCAGTTGTTGTATTCTGGTTCTTAAAGACTGGATTTCATCCTTGGCTTTTTGGTCATCTTTTTCCTTCTGGTTTGATTTTCTTTGAACGTCATCTTTCATCCTCTTTACTTCATCTTTCATCTCCTTTGCCTCATTTTCCAGCCAGTTGATTTTGGCTTTCAAGACACTATTTTCTTGTTTTAGTTCAAGTGCCTCTGTTTCCAGATGACTTATCTTAATTTTTAAGTTCTTCTCCCAATTGTCTTCAGCCTCTCTTAATTACATTTTGAGTTCTTCCACAGCCTGTATCCAATTCGCTGGGATTTCTGATTTATTGTTTGCTGATCTCTCCCCCTCTGTTCCATTTGCTGAGTAGAAGTTGTCTATTGTAGTTTCTTTATTCTTTTTCTGTTGTTTGCTCAAATTCACTCCTTCTTTACTCTCCGTATTTGTCTGTGTGCTTGCTCCTCTCATTTTTTTTGTTTTGTTTAAGGGGCTTCTGTCAGTATCCCCTCTTGGAGCTTTAACAGGAAATCTCTCCGAGTAGTCTCTGATGGGGGGTTGTTGGGGTTTGAGCTTCCCTGTCCTCTGGAGGCTTTTGATTGGATTAAAGTCCAGCAGTCAATAAAGATGGGTGGGGAGCCTGGGCTTCCCTGAGTTCTGGAGACTTTTGATGGGATTAAGTTCAGCTTAGTTGGGTTGGGTGTGCTCTGAGTCCAAAGCTTCCTGGAAGGTTGGAGCAAATATGGAGGATCTCCACAGCTCTGGCCAGGCTGCTAGGTCTATGCTCCCTCTCTAGCTCCTTCCCTGCTGTCTGTGTTGGATGCTTTGAACTTGGTCAGCCCTGCTCGCAAGGTATGCCCTTCAGA
This sequence comes from Monodelphis domestica, assembly GCF_027887165.1. Classification (NCBI taxonomy): domain Eukaryota; kingdom Metazoa; phylum Chordata; class Mammalia; order Didelphimorphia; family Didelphidae; genus Monodelphis; species Monodelphis domestica. Next base: position 343,043,540 of record NC_077228.1, on the reverse strand, counting down.
CCAGCACCTTTGCCCGCCCAGAAGTTCCCGCTGCTGCTGGAATCTCAGCACTCTGGGTGGGAGGGGGAATGGGTCCTGAGACCTTCCTTCTTTCTTCCCCTTAAACCAGAGTGTTCTCAGATTCTGGCTTTTTTGGGGCATATCTTTTGAATTGAGTCCAGCAGGAGGGTTCCTTGGCTCTGTCTTGTTGTTAAGTTTGATTTTCAGTCCCCTGGGAGCATTCAGTTTGTAATCGGTTAGGAAGGGTATTCAGAGGTCTGAACTTCTGCTCCTTCTAGGCCGCCATCTTGACTCTGCCCCCCCCCATAATTGCCTTTTTTTTATCATTATTTACTGCTTTCTTATTTTATATGTAATTCCCAGTTAATACACATCTAGGGATATCTGTGAATTGGAAAAGATACTGGATTTGGAGGAAGGAGACCTGAGTTTGAATCATGGCTATGCTGTGAGCTACTTATGTGATCTTGGACAAATCATCTTTTTTTCCTAGATTTTAAAAATGGAACCTCTAGTTCAAATGGTACAGACATCTTAGTGTCTTTATTTGAATGATTCAAAATTCTTTTCCAAAATGGTTGTATCATCCCACAGTTCCACTAACAATGTATTGTTGTGCCTATCATTCTACAACCCCTCAACTCTTTGATCCAATGACACGGATCTCCTGGCTATTCCACAAATAAGATACTTCATCTCTCAGCTCCAAGTATTTTTTTTTGGTCACTGGCTCCCAGTCCTAGAATTATCTCCTTTCTTTGCTCCAACTACTAATCTCCTTGGCTTTCTTTAGTTCTCAACTAAAACCTCAGCTTCCATAGGAAGCCTTTTCCAAACCCCTCTTAATTTCAGTGCTCTCCATCTGCTAATTAGCTCTTATTTAGCCTATACATAGATTGTTTTATATATATTTGCATGTTTTCTCACCCATTAGATTGCAAGGTTCTTGAGGGTAGAGACTAATTTTTTTTTTGCTTTTTTTGATCTCCTGCACTTTACACAGTGCCTAGTTCATAGTATGTGCTTAATAAATGTTTATAGATTGAACCAATTAGTTATGGTGATGATTCTTTCTCTTTAAAAATATTATTTATCATATGAGATGGTTTTCTGGGAGGTGGAAGGAGAAAAATACTGGGGATAACTATGATAATGTAAGAAACAGGAGATGGGGGCTGGAGTCAAGATGGCAGTTTAGTAGCAGCAAAGTTGAACCTGCTCTGACAATCCTTCCAAACCAATCTTTAAAAAACAACAGCAAAACAGAGTGAGAGGGCTCTCTTTCTGAACACAATTTGAAAAGCAGGTAGAAAGAATTAATTTTCATGGGATAATGAGGAACCAGAAGCAAAACTACACACAGAGAAGTACTGGCTGACCAATTCCCCATCCACTGTGCCAGGATCTAAGACCGAGCAAAGGACAACTTTAGGATGCTGGGACCCTACCTACACTAACCACAGAACCCAGTACACCTCAGTCCCTCTCCTTGAAGTCCCAGGCCCTGATACCAGCCCAAAATGAGGCCTGGAAATCTATAGTGCTTGGCCCTTTCAAGCCTGCACTGTGATAAAGCCCTATGCCCCAGGGCAAAAATAGCTCTGAGTGCTGAGTCCTGCAAGCCATTAGCAAAGGAGACAGAATCAGCAGATTTCAGAACTCCCTGTCTACAAGTTTAAAAAGGCTGGGAAAGTGAACAAACAGTAAAAGAAATACCATACCATATAAAATTTCTATGGAGACAAAGAGCAGTGCACAGAGTCAACAGGGGATAGTGAGCTCAAAGGAACCATGTGAAAAACTGCAAAGAAAAATGGAAATTGTCTTAGGTGCTGGAAGAACTAAAAAATCAAATAAGACAATTAGAAGAAATATGAGAAAAAGAAATAAGTAATGCAAAAAGAAAATAACTACTTAAAAAACAAAATTAGTCAAGGAAAAAGAGTCACAAAAATCCAATGAAGAAAAGAGTGTTATGAAAAGTAGAATGGACTAAATGGAAAAGGAGGATCAAAAGGTCATGGAAATAATTCATTCTTTAAAAATTAGAATTAGGCAAATAAAAGCTAATGACTTCATAAGACATCAAGAAACAATAAAACAAAATCAAAAGAATGAAAAACTAGAAGAAAATATGAAGTATCTCATTGAAAAAACAACTGATCTAGAAAAAACATCCAGGCAAGACAACTTAAGAATTCTTACACTACCTAAAAATCATGAGAAAAATCCCCTAGACATCATATTACAAGAAATAATCCAAGAAAACTGCCCTGATATTATTGAGTAATAGGGTAAAATAGAAATTAAAAGAATCTATAGATCACCGCTTATAATAAATTCCCAAATGACAACTCCTAGGAATGTTAACCAAGTTCAAGATCTCCCAGGTCAAGGAGAAAATACTGCAAGCAGTCAGAAGGGAAATAAGAAAGTGGGTGGTGAAGAGGGGAGTAATATAAAGGAGGGGGAATGAGGGAGTGATTAAAAGCAAAACACTAGTGAACAAAACCAATGCAATAAAGATTAAAAGGGAAACAATAAACTTGGAAAAAATTTTAATAACATATTTCTCTGATAAAGGTCTCATTTCTCAAATATATAAAGAACTAAGTCAAATTTATAAGAATCTAAGTCATTCTTCAATTGATAAATGGTCAAAGGATATGAATAGGCAGCTTTCAGATGAAGAAATCAAAGCTATCAATAACAATATGAAAAAATGTTATAAATCCCTCTTGATAAGAGAAATGCAAATTAAAACAACCCTAAGGGACCACCTCACACTTATCAGATTTACCAATATGAGAGTAAAGGAAAATGATAAATGCTGGAGGGGATGTGGCAAAATTGGGACACTAATGCATTGCTGTGGGAGTTGTGACCTGATCCATCCACTCTGGAGACAATTTGGAATTATATCCAAAGGGTTATAAAAGAATGCATGCCCTTTGATCTAGACCTATCCCCTGTTATCATTCTTTATAGTTTCCTATTCTTGCTCAAGAACCTTCAGTAACTCCTCCTAGTTTGTCTTCCTACTATCTCTCCAGTTTCTTTCATATTACTCCCCTTCACAAACTCCACATTGTATGACTTAAAATTGGATTGCTATTATCTGGTCCTCAATGCTTTACCTCCCCACATTCCAATACTTCTCCCATCCATGGACTTTACTACCTCCTCATCCCCACCTTGTCTTCTCCCAAGGTTCAGGTCAGGTGCAGAAACCTCAATCCCCTCAGCTGTTGTGTTGTTTCTCTTCCTCAGTTTTCTTTGAACTATGCTTATTTGTAGTTTCCTGTTATGCTAATCTCTTCTCCCTCCCTGCCCAGGGGAATATAAGCTTTTTGATGGCAGGAACTTTTGTATTTGTTTGCATCCCCTGAATACAGCACAGTACTTTACACCTATCATTGCATAATTAATGATTATTGAATTGAATTGATTTAATTCACTTGAATTGGTAAATCAACTCAGTAGACAATCACACTAAGAGCACACTAAGAGCAGCATGCAAAGGTAAGGACTGAATGTTGGAAGAAGACATGATTGATGGGCAAAGACCATTGGAAGAGGAGCAGCATGGGAGAAGAATGGTGACCTGAGAGAATTTCCAGAGGAAGTCTGTGCTTTTGAGATTTGATCTTGAGGTAAGAGGAGGTTTCTTGCTTTGCTGGAGAGCAGCCAGGAGCCAGTTGATAGATATCCAGAAGAAATAGCCTTGGGACTTTTCAAAAAGAGTTTACAACATCCAGATACCTCTGACAACATCTAAAGAGGGAATTCAGGTCTTGTTGGACCTGTGGGGGCCACAGACTCTATGGAAGTGGAGCTGGGCTCCCTACCCCCTCCCCATTCCAGCCTAATAGCATCTGTTACTCTTGCTTTAATCCCAACTATTATAATTTAGTTTGAGAGATAGCAAGGAGGAGAGATGAATTACTGATTTTGCTCTGAAGTAATCAGAAAGAAGGACTTTGTTGGGACTTAGAGATAGGGACATTGGGAACCTCAAACTATCCCCCCCCCCCACCACCACTTTCAGATATCCAGTTTATTAAACCAAATTCAAACTGCAGTCCAATTGGAAGAAAGGATTTATTCAAGAAGCTTTTGAAGTGGCCAACTCCCAGAGGTTACTGATCAGCCATTGCTAAGTAAGTGCTGATCAGGACCCCCACCAAGTCAGAGGACAAGGGGGTGGGGGAGGCTTGTCTTCCTGGGTGGTTCATGCTCTGGTATTTTGGGGGGACTCCCTTCTTCATCTGTTAGGGGAGACCTCCCTTCAACTCATCAACATCAGCTTACCACTGAGGATTTTAATTTTCCTGAGTTATACCCTTGGTTATCACAACCCAGGGAGAGTGAGAGTACTATAGAAGTCATTTCACCTTAGCTCCTACCTTTCCTCACCCTTATGTCCACAAGTAGTAGCTTCCTCAAGACCAATTGATGCCATCAACCAAATTATCCTTACACATCTTCACTTAGAAATTGTTACAATTAATTCTAGTTCCCCACATCTAGGATCCATGTTACTTCTTCAGTAACTGCTACAGAACAGTTGTGCCCACAAATCAAATAAGATTTCACCAGCCATTATTTTAATCCTCCTTTATAGTTTGGTGGGGAGAGGTAATGAACAATTGTATACTGTTTGCTTGCTGTATCCCTCATGTGTGTCATCCACCTTTACTTAGGGAGTTCCAGCCATTATAGTACCTGAACTGTAATATATTTTTGGAAAGAAGATGCTCATATGTCTTATTCTCTTATTTTTTTATTATTCTCTTATTCTCAGGGAACAATGATCCTCCTTTTGAGTTCACATGCAAAACAACCTCCTTCATCCAAGCCTTTGCAGACTATAAAGCCCTCTACCTGGATGAAAATAACCATATGAGGTCCTTCTTCTTCGGTCTAAGAAAGAAGATAAATCTAGGTCAGAGTTCTTAACTTGGGACAAATAAACTAAAGACATTATGAATTTTAACATTTTAGTATAGTCTGTTTGCTTGGTTATCTTATGGATTTTATTTTATGACTACATAAATATTTTTCTGAGAAGGGGTCCATTAACTTCAGTGGACCACCAAAGGGGTTCATAACATAAAATAGGTTAAGAATTCTTGGTAGGTTTATTATGGGCAAATAAGAGGCCCAGTGGATAGAATGCCAGGTCTAGAGTCAGGAAGGCTCATTTTAGGGAGTTCAAATCTGGCTTTAGACACTAGCCATATGACCCTGGGCAAGTCACATACCGTTATTTGCTTTAGCTTCCTCATCTATAAAATGAGCTGGAGAAGGAAATGGTAAACCACTCCAGTATATTTGCCCAGAAAACCCCAAAGGAGTTCGTGAAGGGTTGGACACATCTGAAATGAGTAAATAACAGTTCTATTATAAATAAATTATCAGATATGGGTCTTGACCATTTGCACACATGAAGCCACTTCTTGAATTCTAGGTTTTATGAAAGTTCCTTTGTCATCATTGCAGTGATGGCATGAGGAACTTTGCCACAGACAGAAAAGTTTACCCAGAGTTTGAGTAGTAATCTCACTCTCCATATCTATCATGATCCTCTTGACTCCTTGGGCATTAGAATTCATAAAAAGCAAAAGGAACCACTTCCTATTTTTGAGCTTGAGGGAGATCAATTTAGGCCATTTGGGGCCAGTTTCAAGGTTTATTCTATATTTGCTTCTTCAAAGGCCTGAATGAATTTAGAGACTTGTCTCTCTACTGAGCAGTCTTCTAAAGGTAAAACCAGTCATCATAGTCCTTTTCTTTCTTTTTTAAAAAATGAAAACCCTTACCTTCTGTCTTATAATCAATACTGTGTATTGCTTCCAAGGCAGAAGAATGGTAAGGGCTAGGCAATCATGTGTGTGTGTGTGTGTGTGTGTGTGTGTGTGTGTGTGTGTGTGTGTGTGTGTATTAAGTGACTTGCCCAGGTTCATAAATCTAGGAAGTATCTGAGGCCAAATTTGAATCCAGGACCTCCTATCTCCTGGTTTGGCTCTCTATCCACTTAGCCTTCTAGCTTCCCATCTCAGTCTTTTAAAAATGTGGCCACCAAAATAACTCAAGGGCTTTATGAAATTTGTTCTTTCCCTGATGATGGCCAGCCATATTGAATCTGTGCAAATAATTGTATACATAATTGTATAAGGACCAATGCCTTTTCTCCTGGACATCTGGCTTAGTCTGGTATCCATGTGCCCTTGCTTTATATCCAGTTATACCTCCTTAGACAGCCCTTAGCAAAAAATAAAGTCTCTAGTGGTAAGTCAGTCTTCAAACTTCATATGTCTATCTGTCTATATGAATCATCTCTGTGCTATAGCTTTGGGAAGAAATCACATTATGGCCCTGATCAAATGACTCTTGTCTATTATTTTTCAATGTTTTCCTACATTATTAGCTCATTTGGCATGATAGCACACTAGTAATCTCCAGAATATCATTCCAGGCCTGGACTACCAAAGTCCCAGTCCATCTCAGGTCCTTAACCTAGTCTCTTGACACCTGAAGTCAACTTGAACTCAAAGTTTATTCAAAATCTCATTTACTTGATGGTTTTGAGGGAGGGTGTATTGGGTGCTTAGGGAGGGCTAGTACCTCTGGTGTGAGGACTACTGAATCCTTTTCAGGGGACCTTGTCTACCTGCCAACTCTTACCTGTGGCTATTATATCAGCAGATGGGCTCAACCAGTTGAGAGTGCCTGATAGGTCTCAAACCTAGAAGATGCTTTCATTTTCCTCTGTAATGCAGGAAAAGGAAATAGATTGTCCTGTGACAATCTTGATGAGGGTGGGGCAGGATGGTTCTCTCTCTTAGTCATTGCCACAAGGATTCTTGCCAGAGTCCTCCTTAACTGGCTTATCCTTCACCTTGAAGATGGACATCTACCCAAGAGCCAGTGTAGCTTCAGAAAGGGCCAAGGGATAGTTCACAAATTATTTCCTGCCTGTCATCTCTGGGAAAAATTCCAGGAGCAGAACATAGGTCTGCTCACAATGTTTGTCAATCTGACTAAGGCCTTTGATACTTTGTCATGAAAACTTGTGGAAGATAATAGCAAAATTTGGTTGCCTGGAAAAGTTCATCAGTATTGTATGCCAATTTCATGATGACATGTTTGCAAGGGTCCCAGATAATGGATGATATGCTAACACTTTCCCAGTCACTGATGGAGTGAAGCAGGGCTGTATGCTTGCTCCCATGCTTTTTTTTTAAAAAGCATGATATTGGGGCACCTGGGTGACTCAGTGGATTGAGAGCCAGGCCTAGAGGCAGGAAGCCTGGGTCCAAATCTGGTCTCAGACACTTCCTAGCTGTGTAGCTCTGGACAAGTCACTTAACCCCCGGATTGCCTAGCCCTTATCACTATTCTGCCTTGGAACCAATACACAATAGTGATTCTAAGATGGAAGGAAAGGTGTTTTGTTTTTTTTTTAAGCATGATATTCAGCAATATTGTCAGACACCTTCAATACGTATGAAAATGGTATCAACGTCAACTATTGCACTGATGGCAAATTATTTAATTTGGAAAAAGTTACAAACCAAGACAGAAGCGAAGGGAGAATTGTTTATAGACGATTGTCCACTCAATGTGCCTTCTGAGACTGAGATGCAATAGAGCAGGGGTCCCCAAACTTTTTACACAGGGGGCTAGTTCACTGTCCCTCTGACTATAAAAACCTAACCCTAACCTTAACCCTAACCCTAACCAGGCAGCAGTATACCCAGTGCGAAATCCCCTCCTCCAGATAGCCACTCACCATTACTGTCTTCCAATGTACAGCCAAATAATCCTTTGTGTGGCGCCTCGTTCTAAGGCTTCACGCAAAGGATTATATCACTGAAAGTAGTATTGTAGGTGAGCAAAGCTGTGCTTTGCAGCGCTGCCACATACAGTGTTCCTCTCACTGACCACCAATGAAAGAGGTGCCCCTTCCAGAAGGGCTAGATAAATGGCCTCAGGGGGCCACATGTGGCCTGCAGGCTGAAGTAGTGGACCCCTATTGAATAGAGCATGGATCAGTTCTCTGCTGTTTGTGCTAAATTTGGCCTGAGAATTAACTTGAAGCAACAGAGGTACTCCACCAGCCAGCATTCCACCATCTATATGTGGAATTATTAGTTATAGCAAATGGAGCAATTTTGAATAAGCATACTTAGCAGTATTCTTTCCAGGGATATACATGTAGAAAGTTCTGAAGGAATGTGTGGGAGAGAAGAGATATTAAGTTGTCTACCACGGAGCTGTGGTGCTGACTTCATTGTTGTATGCCTGCAAAACCTGGACAGTATACTGGAAACCGAATCGCTTCCATTTGAATTGCTTTAGGAAGATTCTGAAGATCGTCTGGCAAAAAATATTGGACACTTAGGTCCTTTCTTGAGCTGAACTGCCAAGCATCCAAACTCTACTGCAGAGAGCACAAATCTGATGGGCTGGTCACATTGAATGCCAAATGGATGTTTGCCTAAAACTATTTTAGAAAGAACTCACACAAGGCAAATTCTCCACATGGAGGTTCAAAGAAGTGATACAGGGACAAACCCTGGTATCAATTGTGAGACTTGGGAGATAGGAGATGGAATAGGACTGTCCAGCATGGTGTGCCTGCATCAAAGAAGGTGTTGTTCTATGAGCAAAGCAGAATGGCAGTAGAAACTTGAGATACACAGATTTAGGGGCATCTTTTCTCCAAGTATTTTTATGGGCTATTTGTGTCCCATCTGTGCAGGGAGTTCAGAGCTTTGTATTGATCTGGTTAATCACAGTCAGATTCACTGTTTATTTACCTTGAAATTGTGATATCATTTTGGTCCTCTTTCAGGAAAAAGATAATAATCAATCAATTGACTTGGTGGTTTCTACCACTGCCTCCTGATTTGGCCTAGTTAACATGTGAAACCTATAGTTTATTTTTAATTATTTAGAGTTTTATTGATATCTTTTTTTATTTGTCATTTCTAGATACAACACTACTACTACTAGCCCTTGTCCCACTGTGAGACTTTCCTTTTGACAAAGCAAAATAATCAAGTAAAATTAATCAACAGGGTGACTACAGAGCAGTGTTTGTGACATTCCCAAATTCATAGTCCACCTCTCTAACAAAATGGTGATACATTTTTTCATCTCCTTTCTAAGACCAAGTTTGTTAATTACAATTATGCAATATTTGGCTTTTAAAAATAGTTCTTATCAATTATATCACTATCATCATTACATATATTGTTTCTCCAGTTCTGTTTACTTCATTTTGTATGATTACAATTACCAAACTTGATCTTAGAGAGGAGAAGAAGAAATGTATCTCTTTTTTGCTAGAGAGGTGGACTATGTATATGGAATGTCATGAATGCTGCCCTGTAGTCACCCTGTTGATTGTTTTTACTTGATTGTTTTGCTTTGTCACAATGAAAGGCTCACAGTGGGATGGGGGCTAATAGTAGTATATACATCAGTTCATATATGTCATTCAGTGTTTCTCTGAAATTCCTTATATTCATCATTTCTCAAGGCACGATTCTATTACCTTCATATGCCACCATTTGTTTAGCCATTCCCCAACTAGTGAGGAACCTAATCAGCATGTTGGGAGATAATGCAGAATTCACTGATATGTAGCAGGCACTCTATCCTTTATCTTTCTTTCCAGATCCAGGAGGTATCTTTTAATTCCCAATTTATTGCCTCAGTTAGTTGTATTGCATTTCAATATCATATGTACAGATTTATTCACATGAAATAACTGCCCCATGCCGATATTCCCAAATTGATGGTCCAGAAACCTACAAAGAATAACTAAAAATTCAGTGTGGACCACTTCTGCATAGGTAGGATTCTTCCTACTACATCAATGACAATCTACCAAGTGTGTCCCTGATAATCAGTTTCATTCCCCAATGATGACATACGTTCAATTAAAAATTACATTACAGCCCAATGCTTATCTCATTATAATTTGTAATCCTCCAAGTACAAATCCAGCCAAATTTAGTCTGCAAAGAAATCCAATTAATCAAAAAGAAAATGCAAAATTACAGAAAAAGATTTTAAAAGCATTATGCAAGGGCAGCTAGGTTTTCAGTGAATAGAGAGCCAGGTCCAGAGACAGGATCAGTCCAATCTGACCTCAGACATTTCCTAGCTGGGCAACCCTGGGCAAGTCACTCAAACCCATTCCATAGCCTTTATTGCTCATCTGCCTTAGAGCCAATACACAGTATTGATTCTAGAATGAAAGGTAAGGATTAAAAAAAAGCATTATTCCATTTGTCAAATTTTCTTCTCACTAGAAAAAAAAAGGTCCCAGTATTCCTTATTTTACTATACTATAAAGAGAAATGCACCTCAAAGCCAAATATACTGTGATCCTTGAATCTGCTTAATCCATGGAGCTTTTCACTTTAGAGGTCTGAAACATGATACTCAATGGATCAAACATAAGATGGTGAATTGATTGATATTTTATTATTAGAAGTCAATTCACAAGTAAAACTTGGTATGTTTTCCAGGCTTGTTGTAAGGACAACTTGCCCTTCGTGTAACATATCAACGTGAGTAATTCAATCAATCAATATACTTTTATTAAGCACTTACTAATGCCAAAAAATGCTAAGTCCGCCATTGCTAAGTTCACAGGAACAATGAATTTCCAATTTAAATAGATGGCCACCCAGCTCCACTCTAACTAAATGCACTGGAATTTCATGATGGATATTTCTTTTCTCTTGTTTCCTGAAAGTGTTAGCATTACTTACTCTCTTCCACCCCCCACAGAGAGTCTGATATGATTTCTAACTCCCCCAAGTTCACTCCCAGTTTGTCTTTGCTAAAAAAAAAAATGCTCTCCAAACTTCATTAACCCTGGATACACCAGTATATGTACACACATTTAAATAGTAGCAAAATCTGGATACATATACACACAAAGAGATAAATACAACCCCAAAGGACATTAGTACAACTCATTGCTTAAGGAAAGAATCAAATTCTGTAGTAATAGCTTGAAATGAATTTAGTAAATTCTTTCAATTCTTTATGAGGCAGTATGGTGTAATGGTTAGAAAGTCTAGCTTCAGAACCCAGAAGCCCTGAGATCAAATCCTGCCATTGATGCATATTGACTGTGTGACCCTGAGCAAGGCATTTGAGTTTATCAATGTTCTAGGCCATTCTCAAAGTCTAGAAGTTGCAGAGACAGGTGTGACTTGGATTGGTAGAGAGTTTTCTTACCCGGGGAGCTCTCTACATTAATGAACTCACAGTTCCAGGCCCTTCTCAAATCTGTGTCAGTCTCCTCTAGCCTATGAAATAGAGTTCACATGCCACCATCACCATCACCACCACCCCTACCATCAACACTATCTAATACTAATAATTGCTGACATATATAGCATTTTAGTCAGTCAATCAATGAATATTAATTCAATATGTCAGGCATAAGCACTTCACAATTTACAATTTATAAAGCATTTTGCCTACATTATCTTATTTGAGAATTGGGCACTTCCTTTTTCTCAGGCATATACCAGTGTCAAGAAGCCACTATACATCCATCAGAATTTTTTGGAGGGTTTTAGAATGGGAAGGTTCTAGCCACTGTCTTAGAGTAAGGGCAGACTGCAGGGTTCTAAGAGTTCTCTTACCCTTCTAGACACCTCTACTTTTAGTTAATTGTTTGGATTTTATTGTACACTATATATCATCGTCCAGGTCTTAGGAACAATTGTACCAGCTTTACCAAACTCTAGTTTACTTTTCTCTTCTACCTGAATCAATTTCTGATTGTCCCTGGAGTTTGCTATAACTTCTATAATCCACTGACATATGAGAATATGTTGTTGTTCATACATGTCCTTCAGCCTGTGACTAAAGTCTCAGAGATTCAGGTAGGGTCTCTTTCTACAAAGCCTTGACCTCTTCTTCAATTCTTCTACCTATCAGGGCTAGTAAGGAAACTCCTTTATTATTCCCTTTGGGGAAGATTTCCTCCCTCCTCTCCCCAAGGTCCTCCAGCCTACAGTTGCAGTTCTCATGGAGTAAATATCCCTATTCTCCAAACAATAATTTCCTCTAAGGGGATTTTCTTCCTCTTCCCTTTGGGGTTTGCTCTTACTTCTATGAGAGGTTCATAGAATATTTCTGCCTCTTCTCTAAGATCAAAAAGCTTGTATTATACTCTCAGAGATGAATTAATGAATGATATAGAGACACAAAATCAGTTTTATGAAGCATAATACCCTTGTCTGTTATGGAACCTATAAAATAATTAAATTATCTTTTCCTTTGGGATTGCTTTTTAGGTTTGTAGATAAATCCTCTGCCCATTTCCTAATATTCTTGTTATTAGCACCCTTTCCATAGATTGCCTCTAGATAGTGCTTGCAACCTTTGAATTTTAAGATAACTGCCTATAGCTACTCCTCCTCACTTACTTTCACAACCAGAAAATTCTTTTCCTTTTGAGGTTTCTTGTTAGGGAAGCAAGCCTATATAACCTATTCCCTAAGATCTTCCAAGCTATTCTTTTGACTCTCAGAGATCAAAGGTCTACAAAGACAAAATATTAGCTAGGCCCTTTCTCTTCCTTTTAGAATGTCTCTCCACTACCCCTACCCCTTGGGGATGCAGGAATTCTCTGCCTATTCCTTAAGATCCTTTCATGTCAGACCAAGAACCTAAAACGGTCTCTCCCTCCCTCCCCCCATCTCTCTCTCTCTCTCTCTCTCTCTCTCTCTCTCTCTCTCTCTCTCTCTCTCTCTCTCTCTCTCTCTCTCCCCCAAGCTCAGTATATTCTTGCTTATATATCCCCAAAGACATCTTTTCAAGGAATTATGCTTGTCTCCCCTTTTTTTCACATTGTCCACAATAGTAAAATTTTATATAGCCTGTGAATTACAACTGAACAACGTTAACTACTATGGCCATTGAGGCAGAGCCAGACTAACAGATTCAGTTGGTGGGGTCAGGAATTTATTGATCCTGAGTAATCAATAGCAACAATGTCAACTGAGTCAAATATAAAGACCAAAAAAGGTCAATAATCTCTAATTCCTCTTTACCTATAATTAACACAAGCATTTTCTCATCCAACTGCTCTCCATAGCATTTTTCCATTTTGTGTCTAGAAATACTCTGTGGTAGTTGTGTGGGGCAACACATTTACCACACATAGACATTAAACTATAGGGTTATTATAGTACATTTTCCAGGTACTATTTTTTACTCTGGGTCCCAAATTCCATTTGTTTCTTAGCACTAGCTTTAATTCTTAATCATCACAAGCTTCTTTTTTCTTTTTTTTAAACCTCTGCCATAGCATCAATTCTAAGACACAAGAATGGCATTAATTTGGGTTAAGTGACTTGCTCAGTCATGCAACCATGAGGTGTCTGATGCCAGATTTGAACCTAGAACCTAGATCTAGGCCTGATACTCTATCCATTGTAGCTATTTTGAATTGAACTTAGTCTTAAAGAAAACCAGGGAAGTAAATAGATAAAGGTGGCAAGTGAGAGCATACCAGATATCAGAGACAGAGAAAAGACTCAGGACTGGGAAGTAGAGTGTTATATGCAAGGATTAATAAAAAGTCCAGTACTACTGAATCATAGAATGCCTGGAGTAGAGAAAAGTGTAAGACTGGAAAGGATCAAGTTGTGAAGGGCTTTAAAAATCCAGGTGGATACTGGAAATAATAGGGAGCCATGGGAGTTTGATGGGTGGAGGTACATGTACATGTGTGACTTGGTCTGATCTGTACATTAAGAAAATCATTTTGGCAGCTGAATGAAATTGGTTCTTATAGCTAAACTATAAGATCCCTGCTAGATCTGAATTATGTGAAAAATGATATGATCATACATAAGGAAGGGATGAAATGGGGAACAAGAATAAATAATAATAATAATAGCTCATATTTCTATAACTCTATAGAAGCTTTCAAAGCATTTTAGGTACAACATTGCATATGATCTTCACAAATGTCCTGTGACAAAAAAAAAATTGCTGTTATCACTACCATTTGTCAGCTGAGGAAAAAGAAATTCAGACATTAAGAGAATTGTTTTGTTTTTAGATCAGGAGCAGGGTTTGGGATCTATATAGGGGTTGGGTATTCCTATTGTCTCCATAATATTGAAAGGGGATTGGTGGCAATTTTTTGGAAAATTTTATTTAATTAGGCAATTTAGAACATTTTTCCTTGGTTACAAGAATCATACTCTTTCCCTCCCCTCCTTCCACCCCTTCCCATAGCTGATGAGCAATTCCACTTTTACATATTTACATATGAGTTTTACATATTTCCTTGATCAAAACCTATTTCCATGTTGTTGATGTTTGCACTAGGATGATCATTTAGTGTCTATATCCCCAATCATATCCCCCTCAACCCATGTAATCAAGCAATTGTTTTTCTTCTGTGTTTCTACTCTCACAGTTTTTCCTCTGAATGTGGATAGTGTTCTTTCTCATAGATCTCTCCGGGTTGTTCAGGATCACTGCATTGCCATGAATGGAGAAGTCCATTACATTTGATTGTACCACAGTGTTATCAGTCTTTGTGTTTTCCTGGTTCTGCTCCTCTCACTCTGCATCACTTCCTGGAGGTTGTTCCAGTCTCCATGGAATTCCTCCAGTTCATTATTCCTTTGAGCATAATAGTATTCCATCACTAACAGATACCACAATTTGTTCAGCCATTCCCCAATTGAAGGGCATCCCCTCATTTTCCAATTTTTTTTCCCTTGGTGGCATTTTTGTGAGGTGGTGGGGACTTGCCAATATATAAAACAAATAGAGTATTGAGACCTGCAGGTTGGGAGATAGAATCTTCATTAAAGAGATTTATAAGAACAAAGCTCTAAAGCTAGAAAAGATCTTAGAAGCCACTTTATTCAGTATCTCTCATTTCTATAGAGGAGGAAAATGAGATCCAGAGAGATTAAGTAAGTACTTGAGAGCACAAAGGTAGTGTCTTAGAATTTGAATCCAGGTCATTACTCTTCCCATGGTACCGGAGAGATCATATACTTAGTCAAATCCATATTCAGACATGTTCTAACTGCATGACTAATCAAATCATTTAACCTCTGTCTTCCTCTTCTATAAATGAGGATAGCCTTGTTGTGAGGACAACACGAGCTAATAATCATAAAGCATCTTGCAAACAAACCTTGAAGCTCTATCTAAATGCTAACTTGTAATAACTGTAATGTTTATAATGACTATGATGTTAGAATTATTCTTTCTCCTTCAAAACAAGGTTTATATTGGTAATTCTGTGAGATATATTTGAGGATCTTTAGGAATGAGCAGAAAGGCTACCTAAAAGTCTTAGAAGGAGAAGAAAGAAGGTTCTTTTTTAGACCCTAAGTGTAGTCTATACCTATGTTGAAACTTTGTGGGTGGAGAAGATTTTTATAAAATGAAAAACCACAGTCCTTTATAGAACCCAGACAAGATATTTGTATACCATTGGCAAGGTTAGAAAATGGTAGCTCTCTGCATTTGAAAATTGTGCTGCTAGCCATGTGGGAGGCTTTGGATTGTCACTATAACTAACACATGCAAATTATTGCAAAATAAATACCTACATGCCTTGGGAAACAGAATTTTCTGGTAGTAAAAAATATGTACAGATATAAAATATAGAATTGAAATGTTCCTCATTTTATTTCTCTCTCTGCCCTAGGCAGCTGCCTCACTTGCACACTTCTAGTGCCTCCCATTTCAAAGGAGCCTTTTAGAAAGGAGAGGCATTTGATGTCTCTAACCTTGGAGACTTCTAACCTCTCACAGCACTTTTCTTACCACACTGGATCTGAGATCATCCTTGTCTCTCTCATATGTAGTACTATACAGCAGAATTGTTCCATCTATGAGCTTGTTTCTTTTTTTTCTTCCAGAAAACCCATTTCTTCTGTGAAGCCATTCACTAAGATCCCATTACTGAAGACTTTATGGAATGGAAGTAGGAAGAGATGTGTATGTATCCAAAGGAGAATAAAGAAACTGGAAAAGGCTAAGCAAATTATTTTTAACTCATGAATTTTCTTTGTCTTCTCCCAGCCTTATTTGCCTAGGCTACTGACATTCTAGACTGCAGGCAGATTATATATAATTGGAACAGCAGTTCTTCTCTTTGTGTGGGTTAAAGTGACAGAGATTGTTAGCTTGAAAAACAGGATGTTTGCAGGATTGATCAGGCCTTACGGTTTTGACTGAAATAACAGAAAATTTTCTGAGCTGATTTGCATGTCATATTGTTTCCCTCCATATTCATGAGTTCTTCATTAGAATATTAAGTTTGTGAGAATTATTAAGTTGCTGTATTAGAAAAAACATTGTCTTAGAGCCTTCTTCTATGATCAGCCACTTTACTTTGTGCTGCTGATTAAAACTATGTTTCTATGATAGAGAAATAATTGTATACTTTATATATTGTGGCCATGGTATAATTGAGTGTTCCAGATGATTTTAACAATAGATACAGATTGATGAGTAGCTGATTTGTTTGTGCTGAAACTCTGTTATTACAACTACAGAGAAAAATGTCTATCACAATTTAGTTGGGCCACAGAGGTGGCCCAAGATGAAAAAACTCCACATTTTCCTCTGATTATTCACCTCCCCTGTCATCTCCCTCCTTCTCTCCCTTCCTTCCTGCCAAGAAAATAAGTGACTATTCTGCAGTATTTTCAGTTTAAAAGAGTTGCTTAGGAGCACTTAAAGGTTAAATTACTTGTTTAAGGTCCCAGATCAGTATGTGTCAAAGTCAGGACATAATCTCAATTTGTTCTAGTTCTGAGAGCAGCTCCTTATTATACTATGCTATCTATTTCTTTCTTTTTTTAAAAAAATATGTTTGATGTTTTTATATATCACTGTAATTTTCAAATGCCTCAAATGCCTTATTATGTAATTTATAAGTATGTTAGCTCCCCCCACCCGAATTCAAATACATTGGCCATAACTGACGATATATACCCCATTACACATCAGCTTTCACATGAGAGAAGGAATCTATCTATTAGTCTCTATCTGTATCTTTTCATTCTTCTGAAATCAAGATTGAACATTGCACTAGTTAGTTCTGTCTCTCATCTTTGCGGCCTTTGGATAAATCATTCTGGTTCTGCTTACTTCACTCTGTATCAGTTCATATAACTCTGCCAAAGTTCTTATTGTCATTTTTTACAGTATAATGATATTCCAATAAATTCATATGTAATAATTTGTTTAGCTATTACCCAATGGATAGTAACATGGTACAGTAAAAAGAGCATTAACTCTGGAGTAATAGTCAAAACCCACCCTTACTATCTATGTGATTTTGAACAAGTCATTTAACCTCCTGGACCTCAGTTTCCTCATATGTAAAATGAGATATTTGGACTAGATGGCTTTGAGGTTTTTTGAAGCTTTGGCATTCACTTTATTTCCAGTATTTTTTTCTATTGCAAAGGATGGTGCTTTAAATGTTTTTATTTTTATGGTAACTTCCTATCTACTTTCAATCTCTTTGATATGTGTGTGTGTGTGTGTGTGTGTGTGTGTGTGTGTGTGTGTGTGTGTGTGTACCTATGCAGTGATATCATTGGAGGTAACTGATATGTAGAGTTTAGTGACTTTTCCATGTAATTTGTGTGGAGAAACTATTATTTTTGAGCTCCATTTGTATTTCTTGTTACTCTTCATCCTAACTGTAGCGGTTCCCTAGGATACTATGCCATTCTCTCTCTCTCTCTCTCTCTCTCTCTCTCTTTCTCTCTCTCTCTCTCTCTCTCTCTCTCTCTCTCTCTCTTTCTCTCTCTCTCTCTCTCTCTCTCTCTCTCTCTCTCTCTCTCTGTGTTTCTCTCTCTCTCTGTCTCTCTCTGTCTCTGTTTGTCTCTCTCTCTCTCTCTCTCTCTCTCTCTCTCTCTCTCCCTTTCCCCCTCTAATTTTCTTTCTCTCCCTCACACACATATTGCATTATTGAACTATCATTGAACTAATTTATCATTTCTACAGGGATGATTATAATATGATATAACATGACATTACATGATACAATAGAATATATTATATGACATGATACACAATATAACATAGCATGATATAATAAAATAAAAATAACACAATAACATAACAACACAAAATGCTATATTATTTTATTCTATATTATAAATGTAGATATGCGGCTTGTCTCTCCCCTGAATTTAAATCCTGCATCTCAATTACCTATTGGACATTTCAAATGCAGTGTTCCAGAGACATCTTAGACTCAATGTATTAAATATCTTTCCCCCAAAGCCTCCCATTTTCAAACCTCCCTACTTCTGTCAAAAGTACTACCATGCTTCAGTCTCAGGGTTATCCTTGAGTCCTCATTCTCCTTTATCCTACATACCTGATCAGTTGCCAAATATTGTTGTTTCTGTCCTTATAACATCTCTTGTATATGACACCCTCTTGCCATTCACTTGGCTACCACCTTAGTTCAAAGCCCTCATTACCTTTTGCCTAAATTGTTAAAACAGCCTCAATTCATCTAGCTCCCTCAAATCTTTTCTCATTCCAGTCTATTCTATCTACTAACAAAATAATTTCCTTTACGAGTAGATTTGACCTTATAAGTTCCCTACTCATTTAACTCCAGTGGTTTCCTATTCATTTTAACATGAGCAATATACTGCATATTTCTGTTTACTTTTTTCAAATTTGGCCTTAATTTCTTTTTATAGCTTCTTTGGACATTAATCTACCTGCATTCTTAATTCAACTAAATTGGCCTTTTTTCTCTTATTTACACATGACACTCACTACCTTTTCTTTTTCTTGCCTTTGAAAGGGCCTTCGCCCATACCTGGAATTCATTCCCTCTTCATCTCTATTTCATATAGTTTCACTCTTAAGAGGCACTTTAAGTACCTTCTTTCCTAACTTACATTCTATTTAGCTATTTGGTTTTCATTTACATTTTTTAATTTTGTACTTATATACACAATTATTTTCTTCTTTATTCTTTGAATATGTATCCTTGGTGTCTAGTACATGTCCTGACTCCTAGTAGCCACTTAATACTTTTTTGTTGGTAGGATGCTTTTTCTGGGTTTACCTCTTTGGCTTCTTTTAACTCATAATATGTCTTCATTATATTAATTTTCTTTTACTTACCCATATCTCCAACCTCCTTTCCTGGATTGGGACTTTGTACTTAGTCAAGCCTCTCATTCAATCCACCCTTTGGGATGGTATAGCTAGGTTTTTTCCCCCTACTGAAGTTTGAATACCAGCATGCTACCCCAGTTCTAGATAGAATTACTGGATCCTGGTACCTTTTTCTACCTTCTCTCCCAAATCTGGTCTGTAACATGGAGCTGGGCCTAGAATTGAGTTTAGGCAAAACTCTCTGCCTCAATTTCAGGCTTCTGTCTACCTCTCTCTGTCTCTTGGTGGCTCAATGAGGGTGCTGGTTTTGTCCAATATTCATCTTTTTCTCCTTGGGTAGTCACCAATTGGGAATTAGTTGGCTTTCTTCCTTCATGTGGTCTTATAAAGCTTTCACTCAATTAGTAGATTATAGTAGCCTCAGGACTTCTGGAAGGCACATATTGGGTGACTCTCCTGTCTCTGTTCCTCTGAACAGTCACCTACTAAGAGATGGCTTGTCTTAGCAGTTCATAAGAGAGATAACTGGTTTTAGACCTTCTGGACGATTTGGAGGTGTGGACTGCCCAAATGCCACTGCTTCATCTCTGTCTTCTTGAGTAGTTGCTTATTGGTTGTGAAATTGCTGTTTTATTTGTTAATTATTGATAGATTATTAATTGAGGTATAATTTAGTTTTAATCACTGGAATCATTTTTTATGACTTATTTTGATTTAAAGATAATTTGACTATTTAACATAAGTATTTATAAGATATTTTGACTTTTTTGATACATTCCTTTTATTTTTTAAAAAAATATTTTTCCATGGTTACATGATTCATGTTCTCTCTCTCCCCTCTTCCTTTCTCCCCTCCTTGAGCTGACAAGCAATTCCACTGTGTTATTCATATATTACCACTCAAAACCCATTTCCATATTATTCATTTTTTAAAACCCAAACCCCAAATCATATACCCTTATAAACAAGTGATATATCATATTTTTCTTCTGCATTTCTTCTCCAACCATTCTTTCTTTTGATGTGGATAGCATTCTTTCTCTTAAGTTCCTTGGGATTGTCCTGGATCATTTTTAGTAGCAGAGTGAATTACATTTGATCATCCCACAAAGTCTGACTTTTTAAATAAGAGTAACTTCCCTATTTTTCTGGGATATAGCTTGAATTCTTTTTTTTTAAGAAAAATTAGTTTTTTCCAATAGCAGCATATAAAAGCAATTTTTTAACATAAAAAATTTTTGAGTTCCAAATCCTCTTGCTATCTTTCCTTACCTCCCCTGAAATGGTAATTTTAAAAAGGTTATACATGTAGGATTGTGCAAAATATATTTCCATATTTATCATAATGTGGAAGAAAATGCTTGCCAAAAAAAACCTATGAAGAAAATAAAGTGAAAATAGTATGTTTTGATCTTTATTTAGACTCTATCAGTTCTTTCTCTGATGATAGATAGCATTTTTTCATCATGAGTCTTTTGGAATTTTTTTTATCATTGTATTGCTAAGAATAGCTAAGTCATTTACAGTTTTTCATTGTACAATATTATTGTTACTACTTACAATGTTCTCCTGGTTCTGCTTACTTCATTTTGCATCATCTCAAGTAAGTCTTTTCAGGTTTTTCTGAAATCATCCTGCTCATCATTTCTTATAGCACAGTAGTATTACATCACAGTCATATACCACAATTTGTTCAGCTTCTCCCCAGTTGATGGAAGTCTCTTCACTTTTCTGTTCTTAGCCACCACAAAAAAAGAGTGCCAGAGATATTTTTGTCAAATAGATCCTCCTCTTCTTCCTTGTCCTCCTCCTCCACCCTCCTTTTTTAAATTATGTTTTGGGGCTTTAGAACTATTAATGGTATTGCTGGGTCAAAGTATATGCACATTTTGATAGCTCTTTGGACATAGTTTCAAATTGCTTTCCAGAATGGTTGGATCCACCAACACATCTCCTTCAACATTTATCATCTTCCTTTTCTGTCCTATTGGCCTGTATGCTGGATGTGAAATGCTATTTCAGAGTTTTTTAAATATGTATTTCTCTGATCATAGTAATTTAGAGCATTTTTTTTCATATGACTTTCAATAGCTTTGATTATCTGAAAACTGCCTTTTCATATCCTTTGACTAATTTGTCATTTGGGGAATGACATATTCTTATATTTGATTTGACTCAGTTCTCTATATATTTGAGAATGAAACCTTTATCAGAGACATTTGCTGTAAATACTTTTTTTTTTGCTGATATGAAATGAAAGACCCTAAGAGTTTCTCACTTATTCTGAATCTTCTTTCCACTCACCACTTCCCCCTCAAGCTGTTTTCTGTCCTAATGAGACTTAAATAATAGCCTTACAACTGATTGCAACAGATAGTTCAATTCTGTTCTAATGACGAATGTGTGCCATGATTATTTTATGCTTATCGTTCCTCTTTCTGTGTAGTAAAAAACAACCTATAACATACCTGGAGTATACCACACACTAAGCATCTTTTAGACCCTAGACTTGAGCCATAAGTAAAACCAGCTCCCTAACAGCCTGTTTCAGGGTTTGTTAATGAGGCAAAGAATCTAAGAACCATGAATTGAAAACCTATGATGAAAGAAAGGTCAGGATTCCCCAGATTAGAACCTAGTACAATGAAGTGGAATAATATTCCAGCTTTGAGGGGATCAATTTCAGGGCCCCTGAATTAGACTTGTGAGAGGAGGGATTACCTGTGGAAATGCAAGGAGGTAGGAGAATGCAGGGTGAAGCTAGAAATAATACAGTTTGGCTGAGATATTGATGTGAAAAGGTGTGGTTTGAAAAAGACTGGTAACAGCTTGGTTCCAGATTTTGTAGATCCTTCACAAATCTGCATTTTGTTCTATAAACAAATTAGGAAAGAATTTGGTGTAATAGAAAAAAGATTGGATTTGGATTTTACCTGGGTTCAAATTCTGATTTGTTACTTATTTTCTGCATTACGTGTAGCAAGTTACTAATTCTTAATTTCCTCATCTGTAAAATGAAGGTGCAATGGAAAGCCTGTGGGATTTGGAGATGGAAAATTTTGGTTGTAATTGTGTGACCTTGGACATATTACTTATTTCTATGGGCCTACGTTTTCTCCTTTGTGAGATTAGGTGGTTAGATTAGATTATTTTCAAGTTTATTTGTTTATAATTCTAAATGTATTTTCTTTTGATCTCTAAAAATCTCTTAAAATTTAATATTATGATTATTTGGGTAGTTGTAAATCTGTAAACATACAAAAGGAGAAGGAATAAGTCAGAAAGACTAGTTTTGAGCTTTTATAATGATACATAAAGATGTAGTGGCAATGTGAATAAAGAAGAGTGAATATTTGGGACAGATATCATGGAGGTGGGTCTTGACAATTGCATAAATGTAGATAAATGAAAGGGAGAAGTGCCAAAGAATTAAGCTCCTTGTGAACAGGGATTGTTTCCTACAGGGCAGTTGTATCCTCAATGCCTAGTACAATGATGGCACATAGTAGATACTCAATAAATTATCATTCATACTTTTTTTTCAAAGAGGTCCAATGACATCATGGGGGGTGTCCTAACTTGCTCATGAATTGGATTTAAGTGAGGCAGAGTTGCACAAAGTTGTCAGCCTCACTCTCTTTTCCAGAGACATCAAAGTCCAGTGGCAAAACACAAGTCAAGATGAATGGCAATGACCCAACAAACATCTTTCAATGTTTGATCAAGCTTAAAGTGCACTACAGGGCATGCTTTAGCCACCTTCATGGCTGTAGAAACAAATTGTTCTTATCCATCCATTCTGCCAGGAGAAATCTTCACATGCTTGGGCTAGACATCCCCTTCCCTATCCCCAAATTGCTAGATTTGAGGCCTGTTGGTCACTCTCAACCTGTTTAGTCTGTTTGCCAAGAGGGATTTTTGCTGGGATGTGGATGCTGCTCATGCAATAGCTTTTGGAGTTGGTTGATGAAAAGGGCTCAAATAAGCCCTCATACCAAAAACGTCAGTCCTGGAACACTTCTATATATAGAAAGTATTCAACAAATACCTGTTGATTTTTTGATAGTTGGAATTTGAGTTTGGATAATGCCCTCAACAGAAATTGGAAAACTGGAAGAAGGGGCAGTTTTTTGAGGGGAAGATGCTGAGTTTTGTTTTAGATGTGTTGCTTTTAAGGTGCCAATGAAGAATGTCTAGTAGGCAGTTGAAGACACAAGCCTGGTGGTTGGAATTGAATAGATCTACATAGAGATTTTTATAGAAGCCACAGGGAGTGGATAAGAGCACCAAGGGAGAGAGTGTAGAGCTAGAAAAGTTAGAGGGATCACCCATACTTGGGAACCAGAAAGAACAAGAAAAGGAGGTCAAGAGTAAATTGTAAGAGACATAGACCTAGAACTAGGAGAGAGAAGGGTCACAGGAACTAAAGGAGGAAAGGGTATCAATAATAAAGGCTAGCAAATATTGTCCAACACTGCAGAAAGGTCCAGGATGCTGAGGACTGGAAATGGGATTTAATGATAAAGAGATCTTTAGTAACTTCTGGGAGACTTGTTTCAGTGGGACTATGGGGATAAGACAGAAGAGTGAATGGGTAGTGAAGAAGTAGAGGCAAAGAGTATTGCTAGGAGTAAACGCTCATTCTATATGTTTACTAGTTGCAAGGAGGATTAACAGATGATGGTGCTAGAAAGAGTCATTGAGAGAGTATGGGAAGAAGTATTATGCAAAAACATTAGACATGGAGTCAAAAGTAACTTTGAGTTCAGAGTTCTGATCCTTTTCCTTCCTGGGCAGTAAGGGCTAGGCAATGGTGGTTAAGTGACTTGCCCAGAGTCACATAGCTTAGAAATATCTGAGGTCAGATTTGAACCCAGGACCTCCCATCTCTATGCCTGGCTCTCTCATTTAATATTTCTGGGGTTTGATTTTCTCATTTGAAAAATGAAAGTGTTGGATTAGATGATCTTTAAGATTCCTTTCAGCGGGCAGCTGGGTGGCTCAGTGGATTGAGAGCCAGGGCTAGAGATGGGAGGTTCTGGGTTCAAATTTGACCTCAGAAACTTCCTAGCTGTATGATGCTGTGTAAGTCACTTAACTCCAAATTGCCTAGCCCTGCCATTCTTCTGCCTTGGAACCAATATTTAGTATTGATTCTAAGATGGAAGGCAATATTTTTTAAGAGTATTAGTGGAGAGTATAGCTTTGGCTGAGAAGAGGGCTACTTCATCCCCTCAAATGAGTGATAAAGAATAAAGAATGGGGTAAGAGGTTTTACAATGTGGAAAAATAAGGATGAAAGATCTCAGGATAGATGGCCTCAATTTTCTCAGCTAAGTAGGAAGCCTTTCCATTTCCTCAGAGACACCATGGATCAGAATGGTACTGGGGGCTTAAAGATGAAGGGGAAAATTTAGAATAGTCACAAGAGGGAATGTGGTAGAGAATCAATCAGAAATAAATAAATGAATTGCCTTGAACTGGAGAGGGTCTAATTGAGGTTTGGAAGTGTGTCTTTTTCACAGATGCAACCAGTAGGAAGGTTTCATGACTTTCTCCAACAGCCTTCACTGGCTTAGGTGTACAATCACTCAGAACAGATGTTTGGGGGTGATGTAGGGTTAGGGATTAGCAGGATAGGAACACTGAAAGGGCAAAGAGATGAGGCACTCTGAGGTGGAGGCCAGGATATGGTTATTATGACATCAATGTTCGTGTCACGAAATATCCATTTTCATGATGTTCAATGAGAAGGGGCAATCTGGAAGAGTGTGGGATATGGACAGGGTGGATAGTGATCTTGATGGAGCTGAAAAAAAATCAACATTTTGAATCGAAAGGAACCTGGTAACCAGAGAAGATTTATTCTAAGTGAGGAGTATGAAATAATTGCTTCATTTTCTTTCCTGACCCCTAGAGCATTGGATTTCAAAACTTCAAAAGGAAACTTTACAAAGAGTGGATTAAATTCTTTCAAAACAAATGAGGAAAACCTACAAAAGTCCAAACTCCTTCTGCGAAGTGGGTTTAGGATTTTCAAACCTGTGACCCTTAATGGTACGCATGGCCTTTGTACAAATGAACTACATGTCATGGATGGTTTTGAGTTTGAGGATAACAGAATATCTCTATAAATAAAAAAGGGAGAAAAAAAGGCACAAAAAAATTCTTGGGTTAAATCTGTACCATTCTCTTTCTATGCACCTCTAGGTAGGGTGTCTCCTTCTGTATCTGCAATTAATAGAGTTCTCACTTGTCTTTTCTTTTTTATGTATAAAGTGGTAAATTTAATTGAACTCTACTGGTTTGAATCCATGTGAATCCCTTAAAAAAACAAATTCTTCTACCATACAAAAACAAAACCCCAAATGTCTATTTTGGGATCATGGAACCACAGATTCAGAGTGAAAGTGGGAATTCATAAGCCAGGTAGTCCAACTCCTTCAGCTTACAGATGAGGAAACTGAGGCCTAGGACATTTAGATGATTTGCCCAAGTCATACAAGTATACTAAACATAAAAGATGAAATTTCACTTGGTTAAGGTACCTCATTACCTCAAATGAGGCAATGTAAGTAATAAGCTTTGCAAACTTTAAAACATCATCTAAATGTTTATTGCTATTATCATCACCACTACCACTATCATCAAAGTTTTGTGTTCATATTTTTTGATTTTCTATTGGTATAATGTCATGATTTAGAAAGTATTTTTTAGAATTCAATTGTCTGAACCTCTTACTGCTTTAAGCAAATAGAAGATATTTAATTAAGATAGATGCTTTTAGGGCCTTGTTTATAGAAAAATATCAGGTTCCCAGATGCTCCACGTAAGTCTTGATACAGGGGACCGGATGCTGGGGGCTGGAGGATAGAGAACAGCAGTGTTCACAAACTGACCTTGATGTCATGGCCACCTTAACAAACTTCAAAACAAAAAGTGATTTGAGTCAAAAACAAGATAAGGCCAAATTGATATGCCAGTAATTACATCAAGGACCATTCAATCACTGGGCAGACTTTAGAGTTGATCCTAGGGCTTAGGTGTAGGTAGGCATATGGGATTGAGCACTGCTTGTATAAAAGGCAGGAAAAAACTTTATCAACTACATACAGATACTGAAGAGAAAGCCTTTGTTTTCAGAATCCCAGGCAGAATCTAAACTCCCTTTTCAGATTCTGAATCAACTGTCCTGTCTTCAACCTGCAAAAAAGACCAAAGGAAGGTAACATGAATGAAATGTCTTTTAAAAATTTCATTGAATTGGGGGGTGGTAGAGGTGAAAAGCTGGAGTATAGAAGGAAAACAGTATTTTTTTTCTTCTCTGAAAGCTGTCAGGGCAAGATAAATGGAACAAGGAAGAGAGTTAGGTTGAAGCATTTACTTGGATTCTCTAAGGCACTTACAGTTGAACTCCCAAGTGAAGTCTGGAAAGCTGGGATCTATGATCACAGACAATGATGGCATTATGTCACAGAGTCTAACATGGAGAAAGCCAGCAGTTTAGTTTCCCTCTCTGCTGGGATGTAAGTGTGTTCTTTGGTCTTAGAACTCATTCCTGGAAGGTTCTTTGATGTCAACTCGAAGGTCTTCATTTAGTCATAGCTTCCAAGGGTCAAGCAGTGGAGAAAGAATTAAATTGAAGCTACAATTCTTTGTAGATTGTCAGGCTCCAAACTGGTGAAAAGGCTTCTAAATTGACCACTGAAAAAGTAGTCTATAATTTCAGTACTGAGAATGGGAGCTTTTAATACTTTATGTGCTAGTATTCCTGACTGGACTTGATGAGGGGATCAGAAAGTTTCTGAATAATATATCTTTAATTCTCTTGCTAGCTTTATGAAATTCTTAAAATTAAAAAAAAATAATTAGAAAAATTAAAAGTGACTAATATTTTCCTGTGGGTTAGTAATTATTACTGATAGAGACTTTCTCTGACAAATTACTTTTCTAAGTCTAATTTTAGTCAATAATTGTTGTTTAGTGGTTTTCAGTCATATGTCTGACTCTTCATGACCCCATTTGGGATTACTGGAGTGGTTTGCCATTTTCTTCTCCAGCTCATTTTACAGATGAGGAAACTTAAGCAAACAAGATTAAGTGACTTAACCAGTGACACACAGCTAATAAGGATGATTCTTTCTGAATTCAAGTCTGCCATTCTATCCACTGTGCCACCTACCCATCCA
Organism: Monodelphis domestica; assembly: GCF_027887165.1. Lineage (NCBI taxonomy): Eukaryota > Metazoa > Chordata > Mammalia > Didelphimorphia > Didelphidae > Monodelphis > Monodelphis domestica. The sequence goes on along the minus strand of NC_077228.1, from coordinate 343,016,163 downwards.
TTAAGAGAGCATCATTCAGAAATGTAGGCATACTTATGATTCCTAGCATGTAGGGTCAATTCAGTTGGGGGTGGAGTTCAGGTGGCGTTGAATGTAGGATAGCATAGGTATGACCTTAGAGGAGAAAGAGGACAATCCAGCTGATGGGAGAAAGGAAGGTTCATTCATTCACTTCTCACCTTTCTCTATTGACCCACAACCTTACTTCCTCACCCTTTTTCTGTGCCTGCCTTTGCCATTCAATCCCCAAGGGAAGTCGAATAATTTAAATCATGGAGACTATCAATGACCATTTATTAAGCACCTACTATGAGCCTAGCTCCATAGGTAGGATGGGTTTCCCCTTCTCCCCATCTTGTGCCAGATATCAGCATCTGGAGAGAATCTCTGACTGTTCTGCCCTAGTTACATTCAGGTCACCAGGGATTAAATAGTTGGTCTATAGTTTGAAGTTAATGCTGGTCTCATTTAAATTTTTACTAAATAAATGTTCTTATTTTAAAAAATCACCATTACATCTCTATAACCTTGGTTGAAAGAAATCCCTTTAGAGAGCTGGGGATTTGAAAGCAGATATTCAAAAGTTCTCTTTCTCCCTACCTAATTAGTTTTGAAGAATCTGAGAAGGGAACATGGAAAATATCATGGATTGCCCATATATTTGTCTCTGGGCAATGCAGAAAATACCCTTCAACTGTTCTTATTTTCTGTGCCAATTTTCTTTAAAAAAAAAAAAACCTGCCTTCTGTCTTAGGATTGATATTACATATTGGTTCCATGGCACTTGAGAGGTAAGGGATAGGTAATTGGGATTAAGTGAGTTGCCCAGGGTCACAGATCTAGGAAGTGTCAGATATTAGATTCAAACCCTCCAGACTCTAAGCGTGGCTTTCACGTAGTTGTGCCACTGTATCATTTTTAAACAGCTCTCTCCCAACTCTAAAGGAAAATGCTTTATAATGAAACACATATCATTCCTTAACACTGAGCAATTTTTTAAAGCATCTGTAGGTGGTTTTAAAAAAGAATTAACAGATAATTTATTTTAGTGCATATCTGAGTCAATTGTTCAAAATACTGCATTATGTGGTAGTTGCTGTCATCCTGATATTTTTAAAGAAGAAATAAGCATCTTTCCATTATCAAAGGCTTATTAATTTTTATTTTAAATGATCTGAATTAAATTAGGATTAAATGATATGAAATTTATTTTTATCCACTAATTGATTAGTTTTTAAGTGAGTAATATTTTCTACTTCTTCTTATGTTAGCTGCAGCATGTCATAAAGGATAGAGGAGTGGGTTTAGAATCAGGTAGTTCCTGAATCCAGATTCAGCCTTAGATACTTTCTAGCCATATGACTTTAGGAAAATCATTTAACTTCTTGGAGCTTCTATTTCCATAAATGGGAATTTATAAATTGGTAAAGTAAAATGGGAATTATGTTATTCCGTTGGTGGTTGTGAATATCAAGTGACATAATAGTAAATAATAGAAAACTAAAAGTGAAATATAAATGCTATCTGTTATTATTATTATTAAAAGGTCAGATCTCAGAAATGTTAGGAAAGGAATTGACTACATTTCATAATAAATCCTCAGTAATACAGCTTTTTATTAGCCTGGAGCTTGAATTTACCTGAAAGCTCTGAAAGCAAAATATGAACCTTGTTCAAAAAGCAATACAAGATATCCGTATACCACAAACCTTCACAGTTGGAAACTTTTATATTAATCAATTAATATTTCAATTGAAAACAGTATGGCAGCATAGTAAACTATAGCTACTCCCAATAATAGATGTTAGGCTATTTTCACCATGTATTCTATGCATAAAATTTTTTATTTTAAAATTTGGGTACCATTTCAGGGAGGTCCACTGTTCTGTTCCACAGGAATAATTCCCTTGTCAAAGTCCCTGAATCAGGTCTAGAGATGGGAGGTCCTGGGTTCAAATTTGATTTCAGACACTTCCTAGCGATTTGACTCTGGGCAAGTCACTTAACCCACATTGCCCAGCCCTTACTACTCTTCTGACTTAAAGACAGAAGGTAAAGGTTTTTTTTTTTTTTTAAAGTCCTTGAATCTCACAGCTGAATGACAAACAATTCAGTTCATCACTGAAGCTTCTATGGATTCAACTCAAGGGTGAGACCTATAGGACCAGAGAGAAAGAGTTTTACTTCCTCATGGCCCAAGGAAGCTGAGATAAAAGGCTCTCTCTAACTTAGGCTATGGGAAAAGGAACAAGGGTGAACACAATGGTACAATGAAAAGAATGCTGGTTTTGGGGTAGGAATTGGAATTCTGATCCTACTTCAGTCATGTATTATCTGTTTGACCTTGGACAAGTCATGTAACTTCTCTGGACCTCATTTTCCTCATCTGTAAATTGAAGGGTTTGGGCTAGATGGCATCTAAGGTCTCTGCTAGCTTAAAATCTATGATCTTATAAGTGAAACTCGTGAGATGAAATCAGGCCAATGTAGAGACTGATTATTATGGGAATCCAATAAAATCCAATAAAAATAATAGCATCTTGATGTTCACAAAGTACTTAGAATAAATAATCTTATTTGAGCCATACCACAACCCTATGCAGTAGATACTATTATTATTATCCTCATTTTGAAGATGAAAAAATTGGGTTTTAGGAGGCTAAGCAGCTTGTTCAGTGACACACAGCTAAGCTGTATTGGAAGCTAGATGAAAACATAGATCCCTCCTGATTCCAAGTTCAATGACCCTTCCACAATACTGTGCTGCCTCCAATGAGTTCTGAGGTTTCCTCACAGCATAGGAAAGTAGCATTGTAACTTAATAAGTGAAACTGAACCTATATATTGCTGACAACCCCAAACTACAGAAGCTAAAGAGCAAATATGGGGGTCCCAAGGGATCCCTGGTGTCATAGTTTTAAAGTTGAAAAGTCCAACTCTTCTCAGTTTTGTGTTTATTTTTAGTCATGCCCAACTGTGACCCCCTGTGTGTGTTTGTGTGTGTGTGTGTGTGTGTGTGTGTGTGTGTATTGGTAAAGATAATTGAATAGTTTACCATTTCCATCTTCAGCTCATTTTACAGGTGAGAAAACTGAGGCAAACATGGTTAAGTGACTTATCCAGGGTTACACAGCTACTAAGTGTTTGAGGTGAGATTGAACTCAAACTTCCCTGACTTCAGCTCATCACTCCATCCCCTGTGATCCCTAGCTGCCCCCCTACTTTACAGGTCAAGAAACTGGGACCCAGAGATGTTAAGGACTTTGCCCAAGTTTATATAAGGAATAAGAAGGAGAGATAGCATTTGAACCCAAGTCAAGCAGGCTCATGTGATACAGTAAGAATACTGGAGTTGGATCAGAGAACTTGGATTCAGATCTCAATCCTGCTATTTTCTCTGTCTGTGATCTTAGGCAAATCACCTTACTTCCCTTTCCTTCAATTGGAAAATGAGGAGTTTTGATCTAGATGATTTTGGAGTCCCCTTCCAGCTCCAGAGCTGTCATCCTATGCCATCAAATTCTACATTCCTTTTCCTTTGCCAAGCTAAGAAATGCATTCTTATGAGAGATAGCAATGAAAAGTTATCAGTTAACAAATGCCCCGGAACTTTCATGTTGGGGCCTCATATGTTGGTTTCATCATGGAAACAAAAACAGTACAAATGGATGTAACTTTATTTTCTTCAGAGTTTTTTTTAATGTGTCTTCTTCCACAACAAGATAAATAGGGAAATGTAGATTATATGATAGCTCATGTATAACCAATATAAAATTGCTTAGTGAATTTGGAACTCAAAATGTTAAAAAAAATGCCAAAAGCTGTTTTTACATATAATTATTGTTGTTGCTGTTTTGATAATTTTAGTCACATTTGACTCTTTGCAATTTACATTCAGGATTTTATTTGGCAAAGAAAATGGCTATTCCCATTTCCATTTTACAGATGAGAAAACTGAGGCAATTGGGAAAATTGTATTGGGAAAAAATTAATTAGAAATTTTTTGGGGGAATGGGAAAAATAAAATCACTAAAGAGTAAAAAACTTAAACAAAGCTTCACTTAAAAGAACAACAACACAATAAAGCCAATGCAAATGGAAATACAAATGTGTCTATAAGCTATAAAAGAGAGAATCTGCATGCAAGCAGGGGACATCAGCTGTCAATAAAAAAAAAGAACATACCAAATAGAATGTTCCCAGGAAAGACAGTTGGAGCCAAGTCAGGCTGAATGGGGAAGAAGCTCTGAACAGGACCCCTGTTAGCTTCTGTCCTAGGCTGAGGGACCTGTGTGGCTTTGGAGCTGAGGGAGAAATTTGTGAATAAACTTTTGGCTGGTGGCTGAGTGTGGTGAAGAAGATATTGGTGTCTCTGAGACTTGAGTTTGAAGGAAAATTAAATAGTTGTCCTCCCATCTCCCTGACAGACTTTTGTGTCACAGCTGTGACAGGACTGACATTTCCCAAAATCCTCCTAACCCTCCTTTATAGACTAGGGATAATCCCATCCCTCTCACCTCATTTTCCATCCTTGTCCTATTTTTCCCAATAAACCCCCTTACTTGAGAAAAGAAGAGCAAAGAGTATTTCTCTGAAATCTCATAGTTCCCTTGAGTTATTTAGAAGGTGGCTGACTAAGACTGGGGGAGGGGAAAGGGAGACAGGAGGGAGAGGGTGGAAAACGGGTGGCATTTGAGGGAGGGGGGTAGGCAAAATCTTGATCTATTAGCCATCTCTAGTAGTGATCAATAGAAACCCAGCAGTATGGAATGTTTTTTTTTTTGATTGACAGATGATGTCCCTTGCTTGTATGCAGATTCTCTCCTTTACAAACTGTAACATAGTTTCAGCTATTAGGTTGATTAGTGACTTCAGACAAACATGAAACCTTTTTTTGCTACTCAGTTTTTACACTGAGAGCTGATAATCATACTGATAATAAAGCACTGGGAAAATATGAAAAATGGAAAGGTCACTTATAATAATAATAACATCTCTGTGTGGCTTTTGGTTCATAGCATTGGTGATGGGCTGCACTGCAACTGTATCATGCTTTATTACCAGAAGCATTTACTGCATTCAAGTTCATCTGTTCACTGGCTATTCTGGAACAACATACATTGTAAATGTTCATTAACAAGGCCTGAGGACCATGCTTTATAGTGCATGGTTTTCTTCCCCATCAACATTCTCATTGATTTTTAGCTCCTGGAAGCATTGTTCATAGACTGGATAATAACGGCTGCTGAGCTAGTAAAACCAGGAGAGTAATGAAAGAGCCAGTTTTCTAATTATATAATTTTGTCAGCATCACAAAGCGGCCTTAAGTAATAATTAAAGTAGCAGCAATAATGGGATCCACCTAAATTGAGTCAAATTAGGGGGAAAAACTGTAAACATTTGTGATCTTTCTAAGAACAGACAGAAGAGGCATTTAAAATAATTTGTCTTCTATAACCCCTTTAGTTTCTTGCTATACATGGCTACAATTTTTTCTTTGTTCTCCCCCTTTAATTGTTAAAACTCTGGTCTTTAGGGTCTTCCCAATGGTCCTACCTAGTCTTACTAGGGTCTTATATTATGAAGTGGAAATAATTGCACTGAGTGTGAAATTATACCTTGCCTGAATCTGAATCTTGGTTCTGCCACTTACTGCCTGTGTGACCTTGAAGAAATCATCTAATCTCTTCCGATTTTAGCTACCTCACTTGTAAAATATGGAACTTGGATCTGATGACCTCAGCTCTAGATCTATGACACTATGATTGTTTCCATGATTGCATTAACTTCACCACCAGCCCCTCTGACCTTTCTGAAGAAAACACACCAAGAAAAATTGTTAATCTCTTTGAAGTATGCAGAAAACAAAGCCAAGGTCCCTAAATCAGGAAATGTGACTACTATTATCAGGTAGAGGTAGGTGAGTGGCACAGTGCACAGAGCACCAGGCCTGAATCTTCCCAAATTCAAATCTGGCCTCAGAAACTTTCTAGCTGTGTGACTTCAAGCAAGGCACTTAACCCTGTTTGCCTCAGTTTCCTCATCTATAAAAGAAGCTAGAGAAGGAAATGGCAAACCACTCCATTATCTTTGCCAAGAAAATCCCAAGTGAGGTTGCAAAGAATTGGACATTACTGAAAATGACTAACCAACAAAATTCTTGGTATGGTTGCTATGATTTGTGATCTTCTTTATCTGACTGTCTGTTTTATGGATGAGGGTATAGAAGGATGTCAAAGTAGTTGGGAGTATTCATTTAGAGTTGGAAGGGAATTTGGAGGTTATCCATAGCACTGTTAAACTCTAATAGAAACAGGAGCCATTAAGCCATTCATCTTTGCATACATCCTTACAATGATTTAGAAAAATAACAGATTAACATGATCTATATTCTATTCTATTTTGATTTATTTTATTAAATATATTCCAATTACATTTTAATATAGTTCAGGTTGTATTCAGGAGTATTGCAGCCCATAATGCTCAGGTAGCTTACTGTTTGACAACTTTGGTCCATAGCAAGTTCCCCTCTTTTTGGAGATGAAGCAATTGAGGCCCAGAGAGATAAAGCAAATTTCCCTAGGCTACACAAGTATTAAGTGGTAGAAGTGAGATTTGAATCCACATTTTCTGACTCCAGATCTAACATTCTTTGGAGACATTATACAAATTATTAGATATTCTGAGCTCCTTGGATAAATATCATTACCCATCAAAACTTTTATTGCTTTAAATTCATCAGTTTCATTTTAATCATTGCTATATTGATAAGAAGGCAGCTAGGTGGTACAATGGATTGGGTATAGGGCTAGGAGTAAGGATGACTCATCTTCCTCAGTGCAAAATTGGCCTCAGCCACTTAACTAGCTATGTGACCCTGGGCAAATCACATTACCTTGTTTGCCTCAGTCTCCTCATCTATAAAATGAGCTGGAGAAGGAAATGGCAAATCATTCCTTTTTTTTTTTTTGCCAAGAAAATTCCAAATGGGGTCACAAAGAGTCAGGCACAACTAACATGAGTGAATAACAATATGTAGTAAGAACACTAATCCATCAAACAACAGAATTAATGGTTTTGCACACCTCACTTCCATTGACCAGGCCATTGACTCACTCCCAGAATTTTTGGCTCCTGGGTCAGCTATGTCCACTTTTTAAAAACTGGTACCATCTATTTTTGCTTTTGTTTTTTTTTTTACTGTGCATCTGCCTTCGTTTTGTTGGACTACCAGCCCATAAAACCCCTAAAAAAATCTGTTCTTTCAACTCTAACCTCCTACACAATGATCTGATTCTAATCTTCCCAATCATGCCAGCAACATGCTGCTCTCTATGCTTTGTACTTAGTGAAGGTTTTCTGAATTCCAGAGACACAGGAAGCAATGAAAATGAGAACCATTCATCTGAATTAGAATCTATTGTAAAAATTACATTTCTTGGATGGGATTTCCTTAGCAGGCAGTGGGCATTCAGGCCCAATGACTAAGTGAAGGTAGTTGCACTGAATGGGAAGGCTGGTAGGAGAGGGAGGCATTGACATGCCTGACGTTGGAGCTCACTGTCTGGCACTATTTTGAATACCTTAAGATGGACTCTTTAACCTCATTCATTGATGCTGCCACTGACACAGCTGTCTCTTCTCATATCCTTAGCCAGAGGACAAGAAGAACTTGGGGGAATCTGTTGAAGAAGAGTAAAATATGGAAGCTTTTGAGGGAGGGAAAGTATTTGTAGGTGAGCAGCTAAGACTGAGGGAGCAAGAAGGAGTGAGGGGGGAGACCAAGAAAGGGAAAAAGAGAGCCTAAGTTTCTGTTTACCTAGAAAAACACAGAACCATTAAAGAAGTTGGAAAGAACATCTTTAATCAGGACAAGGGAGACAGTGCTCTTATGGTCACCACACAGAGTCATGTGCACACACACCACCACCAAATAGCTAGGCTCTGAGATTCTGGAAAAATGTGCCAGGAATGGGAATTTGCATCGAACTGAAGAACTTGGGGGTCCTATATTCCTTTTAGGGTATATAGTAAAGGATGGACAACTGATGGGCTTACATGGAGACAAGGGAAGGAGGATTCCAGCCAGGGACTGGACTACCTGGAAAAGGCATAGATAGAATGGTAGAAAATTCCAAGACAGAAGGGTACTTAATGTTAGATTATATCTGCTAATCATATCTAGAGTGAGATCACTGGGTACTTGAGAGTTTCATAAAACAAGGTTGTCAGTGGGAAGGAAAGTAAGGTAAAAGAGTCAGAGGAAAGCACCCTAAATAGATGAAGGAAATTGCAGGCAGCAGAAAAAGGAGAGCAAGGAATGAGTCAGAGAGAGATTCACTTGGGGTGAGGTGCAGAGAGAAGTCCCATCTTTAGAAATGAGGGAGTTGTACTCAGATTTTGGAGTTCCCTTTAGTTCAGCTTCTAAATACAAGACACCAGTGGGAAAAAAGGCAGGACAAGTGCAAGAGGATGGGTTACTAATGTGAGTCACCATAAGAAGAGGCCCTGGGAAAGATGGTGGAATAGCAAGTGAGAGTTGGACATCAAGCTAAATCTGCTGCTAATTAGGCTTTGGCCCTAGCTTGGAGGATTGATGAGTCTTAAGTTGAATCCAAGAAATTCCAAGTCTGTTATTCATTAGGAAAAAATTAAAAATAAAATAAATCCAGTACTTATTCATTTAACATTTGCAAAGAATTCCAAGAATAGCATAGTAGAGTGGTGAGAAGTTTTGGAGTAAAAAAAAAAAACCAAACAAACCTGGATTGGAGCCCTGGTTCTGAAATGTATTAGCTGTATAACTGTAAGCAAGATATTTAATATCTCTGTCCTTGTTTCCTCATTTGTAAAATGGAGAGTTATACTTCAACTTTCTCAGTGATTCTGTCAACAGAATGGCTTATAAACCTTCAAAGTAATATGCATATGTGAGATATTAGTGTTCTCAAACAGGCTATAAAGGCAAGGAGAAATTTGACTAAAAGGAAGGGGGTGAAAAAAAAAGGGATGGGATGACTATAAGAAAACATCAAGATAGTCTTGGTCTGTTTGTGTAGGGTGAGGTGGAATTGTATCTGGCTCTTGCCAGGCTTTCCATGACAGGATCCTCCTTAGCTATTGGCTATAGAGCTACCCAGCTGGGATGGATTATGTGCTTTTTATTATCATTTCTGGTTTCATGCCTTTTGACTTTCCATTAGATGAAAAAGATCATCTAAGGCAAAGAGCCAATATTTCTCCTTCTTTTGTATTACCCACACCCACTTCCTCTCTAAAGTAAACCTAGACCAGACTATTACTAGAATATGCCAAGTAGTGCTGAAATTTAGAGGAAGCACTGATGGTGATTTTGGTTCTTCAGTGGCATAGAAATAATAGAGCTTAGTACTTAGTTTTGTTGTTGTTTGGTTGTTTCAGTCATGTCCAATTTTTCCTGATCCCATTTACGGTTTTCTTGGTGAAGATACTGGAGTGGTTTATAATGGAATTGAGGCAAATGAGGTTAAGTGACTTGGCCAGGGTCACATAGCTAGTTAGTATCTGAAGCCAAATTTGAATTCAAGAAAATGAGTTTTCTTGGCTTCACGCCTGACACTCTCTCTACTACACAATGAAGCTGAAGGGATAATTTCTTTCTTTCTTTTATTACAATTAAAAAAAACATCTTACTTTCTATCCTAGTAATAACTCTAGGACGGAAGGGCAAGGACTAGGTAAATGGGGTTTAGTGATATGCCCAAGGTCACCAAGCTGGGAAGTGTCTGAGGTCAGATTTGAACCCAGGTTCTCCTGACTCCAGGCTGAGCTCTCTATTCATTTTTGCCATCTAGTTGCCCCAAGGGTAATTGATTAAAATAAGAAGCTGTTCTGTGGCTGTACCCTGGAAGAATTCCTCTCTTATCTCAGTTCTGTCCAACTTCCATCCCCTTTCTATGAAATATGTAAGGGTCTTGACCTCCCTTCCAGAATCAAATTAATCAAATGCCATTAAATGTAGCACTTATGGTTATTTCTTTACAGTCACAATGACCATTGCAAATTAGGGAGGGATAAGGAGGGAAGGGAAACCAATGCCATGGTGAATTAGACAAGCTACATATTTCCCAAAGTAGTCCTTCCTCCAGTTCTCAACTTGAGTGCCCTAATATAACAGAAGACGCTTTGCTCTTATGTTGATTTTAGCTTTAAAGAATGAAACAGGTCATTTGAAGCCTCACTCATTTAAGTATTTACAGAAATGGATTGTAAACTCCTAAAGGACAGAGAGTATCTCTTATTCATTTTTTAAAAACCCTTACATTCTTGTCTTAGAATCAATATTAAATATTGGTTCTAAGTCAAAAGAGTGAGAAGAGCTAGACAAGTGGGATTAAGTAATTTCCTATGGTCACATAGCTAGCAAGTGTCTGAGGTTGGATTTGAACCCAGGACCTCATCTCCAGGTCTGGTTCTCTATCCACTGAGTCACCTAGCTGTCCCTTTTCTTGTTCATTTTTGTATTCCTCTCCTCTCTTCCCAATCACCAGTATGTTGCATCCCTAAACTCTCAAAATTGGGGTCACCTGTGTGCTGTCCAGGAAATTCCCTACCTTTTTTTTAAACCTTTACCTTCTGTTTTAGAATCAATACTATGTATTGGTTTTAAGACAAAAGAGTAATAAGGGTTAGACAATGGGGGTGAAGTGAGTTTCCCAGAACACAAAACTAGGAAGTATCTGAGGTCAGATTTGAACCTAGTACCTCCCATCTCTAGGCCTGGCTCTCAATCCACTGAGTCACCTAAGCTACCTCTGAAATCTCCATCTTTCCTTTCAGACACTAGTATTTGTGGATAACATTATCCTAGAGCTCCCCTTTTGGACCCCATAGATAAGCACAAGTAACTATTTGCCTGTACCACCAAGTAGCTTAATAACTTGGGGTGTGCTTGTGTGTTCATCATGATTAAAGACTTCTGAGGGGAGCCCTTTTCACTTGTTATGATTTCAAAATGTTTCCAGAAGAAGGGTATAAAGCAAAAGAATTAAGGTAGAATAGACCTGTAGTTTCCCTCTCTTCCAGAAAGGATCATAGTCCTCATAGAGTCCTATAAAACACCATGATCCCAAAAGTCTGGGCCAACCGATTCATTGTGAGGATGCTGCTGCCAGTTACAGGATCTTGATTAGGGAATGTCTTTTGTCTTCTCAACAACATGCCAGAGGACATATCCATATTCTCTATAGGGAGATACTAAACAAAAATTCCTAAACAAAAGTCTCAAAGTCATCTCACTATAAGATCATTTTGAAGTAATCAAGAAATTCCCCTTTTTACCCCTACTTGTGGGAAGACCCAGGTAGGAGCTAGAAAAAAGATGCTTTAAATGATATTATGGCATTTGGAATCTTGTGCAATTTAAAAATTATATAAAAATTTCATAATGTTTCCTATTTCTCTACCCAAATGATTTTTATTTCCTTTTTTTTCATTCAGCAAAGTTTTATTAGCCGCTTAACTACATATGCTGCCCTGTGCTAGGCAATGAGGGACATTAGAGGAAGAATGATCTGCTCCTTGCTCTCAAGTAGATTAGAAGCCAGTAGACAGAGATATAACATCCACAGATAAATAATACAAAGATGAGAATTTAAATTCATAAGATATATGCAAATGTTTACAGATCAGATGAGTCTTCCTCACTATTCTATTTCTTTACCTCCTTTGATCTCTTAATATTCTCATTAGTCTTCCTATCTTTAAGGCATTCAATTTGTATATTAAATTTCACTTCTTTAACATTGGAACTAGTGCTAAATCATGCTGGCACAGTACCTTTAAAATCCTTGCCTTTCTACTCCAATAATTAAAGCTTTTGAGGACCTTGGAAAAATTTAGATGTAGGTAAAATTTGTCTTTGTGAAACCCTTTTACTTCCCTTTTAAATTATAGGCCTTTTCTACATTTCCTTGTGAGGTCTGATCTCCCTTGAAGTGTTCCCTCCTCTCTTTCCCAAATCAGACATTCTTCTGATTTTAGTGAGGTGTTAGGAAGAAAGTTGCTAAAATGAATTCATATTCAAACATAAATGACTGATAGCCTCTTTAACTTTACTGGAATATTTGAATTTCAAAAGAGGAATAAAAAAGCTAAATGTATTTCTAATTTATGGAATTTCAGGCAGTATGCAAATATATTTTTGGGCGAAGGGCCTTCCTGAGGATGATGTTCAATACCACCATGTAGTTAATTACTTGGCTGGTGGGTAAGGTTAGAAACAACTATCTTTAATCTCTGAACCTGTTTCTGGGTTACCATCTCTGTATAACTCTTCAAGATGAATATTAGTAAGTATTGATGACTACTGGTGAGCCTTTCCTTTTGTTTGTTATCATTTACTAAAGTCCTTTTACTAAAGTCCATTTACTAAAGTCCACTTCTTGTCCTCTTTTGATTTGTTCACCATTTGAATAAGGATAATGCTACAACCTGTATCTCTTTACCACACCACACATTCCCTTTTTCAAATGGGTGCTGTGATCCAAATTGGTCACCTGGTGGGAGAGTGTTGATAGTTTTGCAAAGCCATCACAACTATTGGAAAAAAGATTCTAAGTAAATGCCTTACCTATTGGGTAAGTAGCATCATCTTTTTATGTGAATGACAGAGAACACTCTTTACTATTTAACACACCTGTTAAATTCACTAAGATGATAGCTAATCCTAAATCTAACTATAGTGCTCTAGAAATTACTTAATGTATTATCGTATTTCATTGTATGTTTAAAGTAGGTCATCAGAACTCCAAAATCCTCAGTATTTTGGCTTTTTTAAACAAGTTTACTCTGAATAACATTTTTTTTTCACACGTACCCACATATATAGAAGGGAGTAAACAGACATAAATTTGTACTGGTGCACACATGTAGCCTACCATGAATTAGGAAATACATAGCTTAAATTCTTTTAAGTGGGTTCTTTGTAATTCTAGTCAATAGAGTTTCATAGGCTCCTGCCCATGACATATTTAACACTTGTAAATTCCTAAGGCAGCTAGCTAAGACTCCTGTAGCTGAACTGATTGAGAATCCATCTCCTGGTGAATTATAATCTTTGGAGATTTTGTCCTATTTTGGGTTTTACAGTCTCCTCCTTCTCCCCTCATTAGTTTGTCTGCAGCATAAAATAGAGCTCTGCATTTGTACCTTTATGTTTTACCTTTTTTATTATTTCAAATTTGGAATTTTAGTATAAAGCTCATTTCAAACAAGGAATATCACAAAATAAATACATTTCATCTGATTTGTCATGTTTTTCTACCATCTCTTTTCTTTCTCTTTTCATTTGTCCCCATCTGCTTCATTATTCTAATAAATGCACAGGTTTTCATAAATTATTAGGAAATACAGAGTCCACATCCCCAAACATTGCTTCTCTGATCCCTGAACTTTTCCCTTCATCCCTAAAAATTAACAAAATCTAACTTGCTTGGAAGACTTTCATGCCATTTAGGTGAAAAAAATACCTGAAATATGTGCAACATAAATTTAATCCAAATTCCAAAAAAAGAAAACGAGAAATCCCTTTGAAAAGATATAACATTTGTTGTGTCCCTGGGCAAGCCATTTAATCCCCATGGTCTAGCCCAGTGATGGGAAACCTTTTAGAGACTAAGTGCCCAAACTGCAGCCTTAACACTGCATGTGAGCCCCGTCCCCTCCACCTTACCCCAGACATTGGAGGAAGAAAGCAGGCCCATTGGGCTTTTGGGCAGAGGGAATGAATGAAGTGAAGAATATTCTTAGGCATGCGTGGAGAGGGTGGGTGGGGTAGTCCCCTCTAGCATGCATGCCATAGATTCACCAACATGAATCTAGCCCTTACAACTCTTCTGCCTTGGAACCAACACACAGTATTGATTCTAAGGTGGATGTTTAGGGTTAAAAAAAAAAAGAAAACATTTGAGAAAGACCTCATCCCTCTTGCCTTTCCTACTCTATCTTTCTTCTTTGAAAAAAAAAAAGAATAAGTGGAACCTATAGAGATAGTACAGAGTGCATTGAAATGAAGAATAAATCTGAAGTCAGAGGATCTGAATTAGAATCTCATCTCTATAGTTTAATACTGGTTCCACCATGAATGAGCCTTCTGTGCGCCACAATTTCCACGTCTGTAAAGGAAAGGGCAAGCTAGATGATCTCCCAGCTTCCTCTTAGCTCTAATTACTAGGATTGCTCTGGATTCTCTGATCTCTTATTTAACATATAAAATGTATTTAAAAATCTGCATCAGATTGTTTCTCCCCAACCCTGCAAACCTGTTATGAATGTCTCTCCGAATTAATCTCTAAGTAATCGGTCTCTGACTAATGTGTGAATTTTCATAATATATGGGCTGCGAAGCCAAGACACAAAAACAGTATGAGCTAAAAAGGAAAACCAGTTTCAACTATGAATTTTTCTCATGATTTTATGTGCTACTTGGGACATTAATTCACAGGGGATTTGGGGCATTAATTATGTATGAACATAAAAACCAAATTAGTTATGCATGAATATATGCATTAAATAAAAATCATGACCTATATATTTATTTTAGTTATAGTTATGCTTATAAATTCTCTAGTTTGTTGGGTTTTCAACCTGTTAGTTGTACTAGTCAATTATAAGGGTCACAGTATATGTGACTGTATTCCCATACACGTTTTCCTATGTTAGCCTGGATAAAAAATGAACATCAATTTTGAGCTATGGATATTTTAAAATCTCAGCTCTAGATTGTCTTTTGGGGTTGGGGGTAGGGAGAGTGGGGAAGGTAACACAGGTATAGTGGAAAGCACACTGAACTTGGAGTCAGGTACTCTGCATTCAAATCAGACTCAGTTACTAGCCACCTGTGTAACCATGGACATCTCATGTTACCTCTCTGAGCCTTAGTTTCCCCCTCTACCAAACAGTGATAACAATATTTTCCCTACCTACATGATAGAAGTGTTGGAAATTAAAGTGCTCTGTAAACCTTAAAGCACTTTTTGAATGTGTTGTTAGGGAAGACCTTTGCCCATCTTTTAAATCTTGTTCTAGCCCAGGATGCTAAGGATGTTCTTGGGATTTGTAGGTAAGTAATTTGCTTGATTCTGTCTTTAAAATTCTTAGTGACTTTTGGGCAGTTGCATTCAGGTAACAAACTGTAGTGGAAAGAAGGTTGGATTTGGAGTCAAGAGATTTGGGTTTGAAACCTAGGCTTGGAACTTAAAAAGCTAGAGGATTTTGGGCAAGTCATTAACCTCTCTAGTCCTTGGTTTCCCCATCTGTAAAATGGAGACAGTAATAATTATATTGTCAACTCCACATGATTGTTGTCAGGATGCAATTTGCAAATCATAAAATGCTATAGAATTTTGAGTTATTATTACCCAAGTGACATCCAAGTATACTAGTCTCCTATGAACACAAGAGTACATTTAGGCTTTAGGTAGGCAAAGTATTTTGTTGTTGGTATATTCAAGTAATTATTCTTATAAAGGTCATGGTTTTTGTAAGTGTACAGAGAAGAATATTTTATCCTGTCACACACACACATGAATAAAATATTCAAATGATTCGCAATTTCACTAATCTGGGGAAATCCCATTGTGGAAATTCCTTCCAATAGCAGAGAGCTATCAACTTAGGAGATAGGACAGAGGAAGTTTTCTGAAAAATTTAAAAGATTAAGTGACTTGGCTAGGACTACATATTCAAGTGTGATTTGAAATCAGATCTTGCTGATTCTAAGCCCAGTGCTCTATTTATGTCTGGGCTATGCATTTTCATATTTGTGGCTTTCAAAGCTCAGAGGATCCTTAGCCTACTCCCACAGTCAAATTAGGTACCTGAGAAAGTTACATCTTGAGTTCTAGCAGTATCTCAAAGAGTGAGTGGTGTCTTTGTCCAATATCATCAGCCTGAGCCCTCATTTCAGTGTATTCTCTCCAGTATCAGTCACCAGAGATTAGGGCTCCAGTTTCTCCTACTCATTTAACACCCCCCTTTTTAACAAAAGGATACTTATTGAAAAGATATAGCAAGAATGGAAAAATAAACATTTCCTCCCAGCACCTAGGGGTACATCATCCCCTATACCACCTAAGAGAATGGATTCAAACTTAATAGCATTTGCTATAAAACTTCTACCTGTCTGGGGATAACCAATTGGCAAATTTCTTCCTCTTGTTGGACTCAGCATCTTGGTCTTGGGTTCAATTTATTGCTGCTTTGAGTCTCAAATACACTATTGGTACATGACAAAGTCTGGCTTGAACACTGTTTCCCAGGTCTTGAACAGTTTCTCTCTGTCTCCCTCCCTCTCTCTTAATCTCTCTCTCTCTCTCTCTCTCTCTCTCTCTCTCTCTCTCTCTCTCTCTCTCTCTCTCTCTCTCTCTCTCTCTCTCTCCTTTCAAGTTCACTGATTACTCTGATACTTGGTCACCTAAGAGCAGGAAAGCGAGAACAGAGATATAACAGATATAAATGTACACACCCACATATATATATGTATATTTTTGATATAACAGAGATTGAGACAGAAGCAGTAAAAGTGCCATATGTTTCCAGGTCGTATGGGGAGGAGATAGGCAGCGGCATTGGGAGGACATCACTGCTATTGTTACCATATATCTCAGAAGGATTGGGACCATGTGCTCTTGGTTAAGGTGACTTCAGATGAAAGAGAGCCTGAGTCTCTTGCATCGTAGAGGAGGCCCATAGCACCTCACACTCCCCACTCTGCTCACCACCAGAGAAAGAAAAGGATAGGTTATCTCCATGGACACTATCTACTTTCAGCCCTAGCTTAGCAGTCAATCAAAAGTCCATTTATTCGCCATGTAGTTAGCAGATGGGAAATGGAATATCTGCCAGTTTTACAAAGTCCACAAAGCTGAGTACATCACTCGGGGTTCATAAAAGCAGGGCTCTTATTGGCTAGTCTCTGTTGCATAATATATATACTAACCATTCCCCAATCTACGTGCTGAGCCCACTTTGCTTGACTATGGGGGCGGGAAAGATTTTTCAGAAGAAGGAAAACACAATATTGGAATGTGTTATTCTCTGGAATTGAACTGTATTATCCACATCACTCACATGTTCCCTCAAATAAATGCTACTGAGGGGCCTGGGCCAAAAAGTGTACTTAGCTTGGGGTCTCTTACTGCAGTAGAAAGAGCAGTGAGTGGATCGGGAGTTGGCACTAGGGCAAATTCTGCATCAGTTCCTTAATATCTGTGTAATGTTTGACAGGTCCAACAGCCTCTCCAAATCTAGTAGGAGTTTTATGAATGCTAATCAACTGAGTCATTATTTCTAAAAGGATAGGCAACAATTGGTTAACAATGTAACTGTTATTTCAGAATCATCTGTTTGCATGCAAACAATTTGGAACAGATGTTAAATTAGAAGAAAGGATGGAAATGAGAAGATAATGATACCATGCTACATGAGATTATAGTAACTCCAACCTGACCAGGTTAAATAAGCTGCCAAATCCCCAAAGTAGGAAATAGACAAAAATAAAAACATCTATTCCAATTCTTAGAGGTGTTGTAAAATAGTCATTAAAATGAGGAGATAAGAAAAGCTTAGAAACCATTTTAGCCAATAAACATTTGATCTTGCCAAATGAAGGTTATCCACGAACAATAGCAACTTAGTATATACAAGGACATTTGCAAAACATTACATAGGAGGATGATGGAAGATTAAGAGTGGTACCACCCCATATAATAGTACAAAGTAGTTGATAAAATAAGCTTGGAGAAAGGCCCAGCTGAACCTGAAAGGAATAAAATGAATAGATGTAAAATGAAAAAGATTCACAAGCATTTCTATAGTAATCTATTCTTATCAATAATGAACTACTACATTATGACTGTTAAATAATGTGCTGTTCGAGGAGATAACAATGGCACTTAAGAAGTTGGACAGATTGACCTCAACAGATATATACAGAAAAGAAAATCTGTGCCAGAAGCGTCCAATACTCAACTATCAAACAATTTATGATTTCATCAAATCAGTTACTTTCTCTGATTAAACAGCAACCCCTCCTTGCCTACCCATCCTGCATAACTTGTACAAGTTCTTCCTTCCCAAACTTCACCACAGGGGATCCATCCAATGTTCTGGAGATTTTCCTTGATTTCTGCCAACACCTCTTTGTTTTTCTGCTTTTTATCCCTTGATCTTGCCACATTATCAATGTTATTTTCTCTTCTTGTCATACAGTTCCTTGATGAAGTCTCCCCCCCCCCTTTTTAGTTTTTCTTTGTTGTCTTTTGTTTGTCTACTCATGTTTCTCTTCTCTTTGTTACAAGAAAGGATTCTTTGGGATGGTGGGAGGGAGGGTACTTGGAAATAATAATGATATATCTTTAAAAAATCAATAAAACCTTTAAAAAAAAGATACAGACAAGAATTGCATAGGATTAAAAGACATAGAAGGGCTGGGATTTGTGCTGGTGAAAGGCATACCCATACCAGTTAGATTGAGGATTCATAAAGGTATTAAAATAAGAAGCTGTGTCTAAAACAAATATATGTCAGATTTTTTTTTTACTTAATGTATCTATTCACACATAACAAGGTCTATTTTTATATTCATACATAATTCATATACAGAGATATTATATACTTCTGACTTCAGTACTTCAAATGATCTGTGAATTTGTTAGTGTGGATAATCTTTCTATTCATGTGGATCTCAATGGCTTTGTGACTTGTTAGATGGGGTTCAAATATGACCTCAGACACTTCCTAATTGTCTGATCTTGGGAAAATCATTTACCTTTGATTGCCTAGCCCTTGTTGTTTTTCTGACTTAGAACTGATAACCAAGACAGAAGGTAAGTTTTGTTTTTTTTTTTTAAACCCTTACCTTCCATCTTGGAGTCAATACTGTGTATTGGCTCCAAGGCAGAAGAGTGGCAAGGGCTAGGCAATGGGGGTCAAGTGACTTGCCCAGGGTCACACAGCTGGGAAGTGTCTGAGGCCAGATTTGAACCTAGGACCTCCCGTCTCTAGGCCTGGCTCTCAATCCACTGAGCTACCCAGCTGCCCCCAGAATGTAAGGGTTTAAAAAAAAAAGCAACATATCAACAGAGTTTGACTATATAGAGAATATTCTACATCCATAATTCTTTACCTTAGCACGGAAGGGAAAAATCTACACTTTCCATCTCTTCTCTAGGGCCAAACCTGATCATTATAATTACACTATTCAGTTGGGTTTTGTTGTATTTTTCAATTTACATTGTTGCAGTTATTACATATATTGTGTTTCTGTTTACTTTATTTTGTATCAATTAATAAAGTTCTTTTCATACTCTGAATTCTTATTTCTTATTTCCTAGGTGCAGTAGTATTCCACTTTACTCATGTACAGCTATTTGTTTAGTTATTCCTGAACTGATGGCTGTCTATTTTGTTTCTATTTGTTGCCATAAAAAGTGTTGATATGAATATTGTGATATATATGAGGCTCATCTTTCTACATCCAACCTTATCGTGGTATATGTCTAGCAACTGTGTTCCTAGGTCAAAGGTATTTTAGGTCAACCTTTTGGCATATATTTGACAATGAACACAATATGTTGCTATATAATAGTTGATAATTTTCTAGTTGGTAGAATCTACCAAGGTTTGTAATTCATGGACATAGATTTCAAGAATTAAATGTCACTTTCATGACATAATGAGCATCAAAGTAGAGAAGTTTACATAGCTGTGAGAGGCAATTTTGGATAGTCAAGGAAGACCTGCATTCAAGTCCCATCTCTAGTCCATATTGACTATGTGATCCTGACCTCTGAGTGACCCCAGATAATTCTTTAAAATTCTAAGTTGCAGAACAGTTGCTCATTTGCATTGCTAGTGGCATAGGTTATTTCTTCACCTGAGCAGAGGGTGATCTCCCCATGGATGAAAGTGTAAGTCTAGAAAAATTTTGCCACATACCTGTAAATATTGATAATTCTTTCAATACTTCTATCTATAGATAATATGTACATCTAAATTTAGTGATTGAAAGGATTTCAGAATCCCCTTTCTAGTTCATCTACCTTGTTTTACAGAAGAAGAAATGGAGTATTCTTAAGAAAGGCAGTCTAAGAATAATTCTAGCATCTATATGTCTAGAACTAGAAGGTACAACAGAGATCAATTAGGCCACTCCCTTCTATGACTTGCCCAAAATCACAAAGCCAGCAAACATCAAAAGTGTGACTTGAACCCAGGATCTCTGATCCCAGAGCCAGTACTTTTTTCCACTATACCATGCATTTATTGTTGTGGGTGATGATAATGATAAATGATGCTCATGTTATTGTTATTGATCCCAGTTCTTTAATGTATAGGTTAAAGGCTGGGTTGTTGTATATTTACTTCTTTTTAAAAACCTTTATCTTCTATATTAGAATCAATATTAAGTACAGGTTCTGAGGCAGAAGAGTGGTAAGGGCAAGGCAATGGGGGTTAAATGACTTGCCCAGGGTTACATAGCTAGGAAGTGTCTGAGGCCAGATTTGAACCTAGGACCTCCCATCTTTAGGCCTGGTTCTCTATCTACTGAGCCACCCAGTTGCCCCTATAAATTTTCAAAGACTACCATTTTTGCAGATTTGTACAGAGACAAGAGAATCCCACCTTCTTCCTGCTTCCCTCCAATAGAAGTGACCAATACAGCTTCAGTGTGTGCTCTGCTGCTCTCTAGACTGGTAATAAATCAAGATGATTATTATGAAAAAGATCATTATTACTACATGTGTCCTATTAATCATTTGTTTTGTGTGTCTTTGCAGAAGAGCCATGGATTACTATAGAAAGTATGCAGCTGTCATTCTGGCCACCTTGTCTGTATTCCTGCATATTCTTCACTCCTTCCCAGATGGGGAGTTTATCATGCAGGGTGGGTGAGCTAACTTCAGTATTCAGCAATGGGGACAACACACTGTAAGACATACATCAATAACCACATTAATTACATTTCCACCACCTTGCTTAATGTGGTCATAAATCTTTGCTCCCAGATAAATATCTAGGCACTTTGGGGTTGTGAACATAAAATGAAAATAGCTTCAGAAAATGTAAAGCGCTAGTGATATTTTACATCTCCATTTATATGCCAGCAAGGACATTTTCATCTCAAATGGAAAAATCCGTTATTATTCTTCATTTATTTCGCAGTCTTACAAATAGAAAATTCTCCATGTTCAGTTGTCTTATTATCTTTTTTCATCTCCCAAAAGACTTAGGGAAATTGTAAAATTCTATTTGTAGAGGAATTTTCACATCAGTTATAGAGTGAGAAAAACTATTTTTGTTTCTAGTCGACATTTTTATGCAATAAATTTGCTTTGCTGTATTGTTTGAACAATCACATCTTGCAGCTGGTTTACCTCCATCTGCTATGAAATTGCAAACCATGATTGGACTCGATTTTTCCTCTAGATAAGAGGCTGAAATCTTATATCAGGTCTTCAATAGAACTACTTTCTTTTTTTTTATTTGTCTGGTCCTGACATTTCATTCATGTGTGAATATCCCAGTGTGTAAATTCCCTGCATCCATACAGATAATTTTAGAGAATTTTCCCTGTGACATTGGGGGTTAATTACTTGTCCATGGTTCCAAAACCACTAGGTGTCAAGATTTGAGCCTAGGTCTTCCTGGGTCTAAGCCCAAACTTGTACACTCTATACCATGCTGCCTCTCAATCACTATATGATGCCTGACTTAATATCAGGCTCTTTCTCCATTCACCAAGATTTTTTAACGATATATTCATTTCCCCCCTTAGTGTCTCCTCCTTTAGGAGAATAGAAAAGCAGACTCCAAAGGAAAGAACATTTTACTTCTGGCTAAAGTTTTGTTTTTCTTAGCAGCATGGTATTTTCAACCCCCATATTTTGCTTTCCCTGCAGGCATCCTATTATCATCAGATTGGGGAGTCCGTGTTTGTAGAGAAAGGAGCTATCACAATTGAGACTTCAGCATGCACATCTGTTGGAATTGTTTTTCCCTTGTGCGTCATTCTAATCAGTGTTAATAGGATGTTATGTACAAGCGTGGAGATGAGGCTATATCCTAAGGTGGACTGATTATCATTCTTTCGATGAGAAAAAAGAAGCTGTTAAAATCAGATGCATGAGGAAAAAATTAGTAGTTCTTTTCTTCATCATATTCTGTAATGTTCCTATGTCATTATGATAGGTTGTCCAGAATGCAAGCTGAAGGAGAACAAATACTTCTCTAAGCTAGGGGCTCCTATTTACCAATGCATGGGATGCTGTTTCTCAAGAGCATATCCAACTCCAGCAAGATCGAAGAAGACCATGCTGGTTCCGAAGAACATTACATCAGAGGCCACATGCTGTGTGGCCAAAGCATTTACAAAGGTGAGCCCCAAGTGGAACCTCTTTTAGTCTGAAGGGTTCTCTGGTATTTAAATGGAAACCAAACCCCAATCACTGTCTGTGCAGTCAATTTCTGAGTTTTTAGTTTGGTATATGGCATGGTAGTGGTAAATAGGGGTATGTGTGTAAATGGTACATCCTCAGTTGGCCATTTATCCTGGGTGGGCCCCTAATGTATGATCCCCACTGACTAAGAGAGTAAGAGGGATTATGGTCCCATATGGGGGATGGCAGATATGACTGCCATTAAGGTAGGGAGGAGGAGAGTAGGGATAAGAGAGAGCTGAACTAGATTGGTCTAACTCAGTACTACTTAGTAGCAGTTGCAACTGGACTGTGCAAAACCAGGCTTCCTGGGATGCGATCTACACCATAAAGAGGTTCCTGAAGACAAAAATTGTTTCCAGTGAATCTCCATAAAAATGCCTTTTCTCCCATCACCCACCTATAACCCACCTCTGTTTTTGCAGTTTGCTCATACAGTAATCTTCTTCCTGTGGGTTTTTTACATGTTGGGCATTACTAATAAAACTTCTACAACATGAGCCCTTCTCTTAGGGGAAAAGGAAGGGAATGAGCATTTATTCATATAAGCCAGGTCCTATGCTAAGCACTTCTCCTAATATCTCATTTGATCCTCACGACAACTCTGTGAGATAGGTGCTAATACTGCCTCCATTTCACATTTGGAGAAAGTGAGACAAAGAGACATTAAATGACTTACCCAATATCACAGCTAGTAAGTGTCTGAGGATAGATTTGAATGTATTTCTTTCTGACTCCAAGCCCAGTGCTCTATTCACTGTGCCACCAACTGTCTCTTAGACTTAAAATTCTAGATCTATAGGAGCACCTTATTTATAGGGCTTAGATTGTAGAAAGGTAGAAATTTAAGCACCTGCCTTAAGAAAGTGGCCATCAAAAGATAATCTGGGCTATCAATAATAAAGTGTTTATTTGTGGAATAGATTTTCTTTTGATTACTTCAGTTACACCGCTTTATCTATAGGTGGTGCAGGAACATGCCTAGAAGAAAGGGCCCTATCTAGTTCATTGGAATCACTGTACTTATTTCCATTTCCACTCCTCAGAGGTATATAACAGTGATGATGAACCTTTTAGAGACCAAGTTTCCAAAATGCATTCCTCACACCACATGTGAGCCCCTCACTTTACCCCAGACAGGGGAGGGAGGAAGTGCTCCTATTGGGCTGCTGGGCAGAGTGATGGGAGAAATGTCCTCAGACATGTGTGGAGAGGAGGAGGGGAGCAGCCCACTCAGGCACGTGTGTCATAGGTTCACCAACATGGGCCTATAGGCTCTCTTTCAATTCCTTAATGCTTGCCCAAAAACCCAATCCGTATATAGCAAAAATATCAGGAGAAAAGCAGGAAAACATTTTTTACATATAAACAACAAACACCTTTTTAGTTCCCAGTGTCCCCTGCTCCAGAGTTTTAAACCAATACATAACTCATTTTTTTTCTTTTGTAGAAACAACTTGACTTAGCAGCTTTTATCATCTTATATTTTTTCTTTTTTTTTTTTTAAGGCCACAGTGATGGGCAATGCAAAAGTGGAGAACCATACAGAATGTCACTGCAGTACCTGTTATTATCACAAATCTTAGCTATTTTGCCAAGAGCTTTGTGGATGATTCTTGATCTCACTCAATGAAAAATCAAGTTGTTCAGCTTTTATAGTCCTGTGAGAAGTGAGAATGTGAGAAGTCTAGTTTTCTATTTGGACTAGCTTAGTGTGCTGCAAGATTTTTGCTACTTGTATTGCCTCTGTACTTTCCTTCATAGATGAGCAACATTTTAGCTCCTTTCATTTGGAATGAAATATAGAAATATATCATACTCAAAAGTTGGTTCCATTGAAAATAAAATGTGTATTAAATCATCATGAAATGATTGATTGATTCATTCATCTTTCTCAAAGATTTAAAAGCAGTGGTTTTGAATAAGGTTGACTGATAGGAATCAACTAACCAAAACCAAAACAAAACCCATCATATTTCTTTGACAGGCAACATGATTCCAGAGACCCAGCTTCAGCAGTAGGTTGATCTGGGTTCAATGACAAGTTGCAATGCAACTTGCAGTGGTTGAGTTCTTCTTTGGATGTTCCCTATGTCAGTGAAATAATCACAGCTGTAATCTATCATATTGGATTATCTGACATTATATTTTACCTAGAAGCCTGATTGGTCACTTAATATGAAAGACAAATAATTTCAATGTATATGGTCATAGAACTATTGGAGTTCAAGTTTCAGAGAAACCTGCCTGACCCTGTCATGTTACAAATGAAGGAACAAAGGCCCAGATGAATTTACTTGGTCCTAGCCATATAAGCAACAAGTGATAGGGCCAGTACTCTGAAGTTTCTGTTCTTTTCATTATGCTATACTCCCTCCCTGATAGGTCAATTCTAATAAATTCCAATAGTTCTATGGCTATATTAATGTGGTTTTTTTCCTTTTAATGAAGATTTCAACCAATGAGTAACTACCAGAGTGGATCCACCCAATACTGGGGGCAGGAGGGTGTCTATTCTCAAAGTCTCTTTATCTTTAAATTAATGAAGCAAGGGAGTACATTGTCCATTGTTGATGCCTGCTACTTCTATATGCTCATCTTCCTGATAGCACATGCTTAATGTCCTCTACTTCCCTGCAAGACACTCCCTTTCCTAATGAGTCTAACTGAAAGAGAAAGTATTTCATTAGTTGCTGGAAATCAGGACATAAGTGGATGGTTTTCAGAAGACAAACATCCAGTTACATTCACCTTAAGTTGAATTTAGTCATGAAGGTTCACAGAGAAAACAGCTGTATGGCTATTAAAATTATATGGACCCTGTCTTGCTTTTGTTCCTATGTATACTGCATTTCCTGTAGGACTATAGAAGTTTGGAGGTTTTTAGCAACATTAAATATACATAAATGTGTGTGTATACATATATATATATATATATATTTATCTCATGGTACTTCAATTAAGGTTTTAAGGAAGAAATAGAGGGAAGAGGTAGAAGTGAGGGGGAGAGCACTGAAGGCACAGAGATAAGAGATAGAACAAAAAAAAAATCCTACTATATGCCAGGCTTATATTTTAAGGAGTTCTCATTCTATGGACAGATCCATCATCTGTACAAATGATTATATTTAAAATAAATACAAGACATTTTATGAGAGCAGGGAGTAGCAACTTGGGGTGGGGAGGGAAATCAATAAAGCACCTCAGAGTACTTCAACTAGACTTTTAAAGAAGAGGTAGAGGTGAAGGGGAAGTCACTGAAGGCAAAGAGATAAGATATGGAACAAAAACATTACTATTATTTTTAAAAATCTATTACTTTCTGTATAGTATGTCCTAGCCCAGTGATGGTGAACCTATGTCATGGGTGCCAAAGATGGCATGCAGTGCTTTCTCTGAGAGCACATGGCTGCCCCTCCCCTCCTCTGAGTTTGTTACTAGAAAGGCAGAGGGTTTGGATGGAACAACTGTGTCTGATGATATATTTTTTTCACATCCCCTGCCCCTCTTCCTGGTAGCCCAATGGGAGCACACAGTGGCAAAGGTGGGTGGCTCACAGGCAGCAGGACTGAAGGGGAGTGGATTGCTTCTATCTACTCCCCTCTCCTCTCTACATTTGCTGAGGACATTCCTCACTTCACCCACCCCTCCATGGAGCAGCCCAATGGGAGAGCTTTCTCCCTCCCTTGTGTGGGGTAGGGTGGGGGGAGTGGGGCATGATCATCACTCAGTGGTGGGGAGAGTCTCTGAGGGAGGGGGTAAGCACTTAGTCTAGGAGGGGGTGGGGGCAGGACCCAGCACTCTAAAAGGTTCATCACCATTGGCCTAGCCACTTAGGAACTTTAGAAACATGGAAGGTTACAAATAAATCAAAGTTAACACAAATTTTCTATTCCTAAGGAACATAAGACTAAATATATATGTGTATACACATATATAAAAATATATGTGTATATAGATAGATGTCTCACAAATCAATTCCAGACTCTCCTAGAATTAAATCTTTTTTTTTTTTTAACCCTTACCTTCAGTCTTGGAATCAATACTGTGTATTGGTTCCAAGGCAGAAGAGAGGTAAGGGCTAGTCAATGGGTGTCAAGTGACTTGCTCAGGATCATACAACTAGGAAGTATCTGAGGTCAGATTTGAACCCTGGGTCTTCTATCTCTAGACCTGATTTTCAATCCACTGAGCCACCTAGCTACCCTCTGGAATTCACTTCTAAATTCGATAACTCAATCTAATAATTGATAAGATTGTGCACTGGGGATGCAATGAATAGAAAGAAAGATAGTCCCTGCCCTCAAGGAGGTTACAATCTAATGGAACGAGATAATGCACAAAAGGAGGCAGGAAAGGAGGGGAAAGGAGATTGGAGGCATGTTGTTCCATGGAGTTGAAACCAGGAAGAGCAGCAGATGCAGAGAAAAGTGATCCTAGAGTCCAGTTCTTAGCTTTATAAAGGAAGTCGTTGGGAGGAGTTTGGCATTTTACTCCAGCCCTCCAATCAGGAGGGGAGAGGAGGTTGAAACAGGTAGTATCAGATGAGGATTGAGTTAGTAGTATGGGATGATGAATTTAACATGGGCAGCAGAAACAGTGGAGTGACAGTTCTTAAGTGATAGAATTTAATTTCTTGTCAGATTGATAAACAGGCAAGACTTTCCAAAAGACTGAGGATGATTTTGACCCATAGTGTCAAACAACCTGTGTTGGGGACCTTCAATGGGGATGGCTCTCCTTAAGCTTTAAATAGGAACATGGGGAACTACACAGGGACTTATAGTGTTTAGAGTGATAAGGAACTGTACCTTCTAGTTGCCTCTGGTTACATGCTCACGCACACACACAAAAATACAGTTCTATTACAAATTTTCTTTTTTTAATCAAGAACCACACCACCAACCAAAAAATCAGAATCAACAACATTAAAGAAGAACAACATTTGTTTCTTAACTAGCTTAGTGCTTTCCCGGAGTGGTTTAATTCCCAGCCAGTGGAAGTTAAATGAGATGATATTAACACCTTATATAGCACTTTGAGGTTTAGTAGTGCTAAAGTTTGCTAAGATCTTTTTTTTTTTAAGTCTCTTATCTTCTGCCTTAGTATCAGTTCTAAGATAGAAAAGCAGTAAGGGCTAGGGGATTGGTATTAAGTGACTTGCTCCAGGTCATACAGCTTGGGTATCTGAGACCAGATTTGAAGCCAAGTCCTTCCAACTCCAAGCCTGTGCTACTTTGGTGCTCCTTACAAAGTTATTTTTGCAAATGCTTATGCTTATGTAGTTCTATTTTCAAATATGTATGTTATTATTCAGTTATTTTTCAGTTGTGACCCTATTTGGAGTTTTCCTGGCAGAGATACTTGAGTGGTTTGCCATTTTCCTTCTCCAGCTCATTTTACAGATTAGGAACTGACACAAACAGGGTTAAGTGACTTGCCCAGGATCATGAAACTAGTAAATGTCTGAGACCAAATTTAAACTCAGGAGGAGGAGTCTACCTCACTAAAGACTGGTTGTTCTATCCACTGTAATACCTAGCTGTCCATATGAATATGTGCACATGCATATATATGAAGGGTTAGATAAATATAATGCTGATATTATTATTGGGATAGGACTGAACATATGATTTAATTGGTCCAGAGAACTCCCGATGGAGGAAACTTCTTCCAACAATGTCAACAACAACCTACTTTCATGGCAACTTCTAGTCTTAGACAGTTGCCTCTAGACCACTGAGAGGTTAAATGCATTAGCCAGAGAGACAGCCATTATACTTCAGAAGCAAGCCTTGAACCAATGTCTTCCTAACTTCAAGATCAGTTCTCTTAGTTCCTTCATTGGTACTACTACTACTACTACTACTACTGATGCTGCTGCTGCTGCTGCTACTACTGCTATTATTGTTAATCTAGGATATCCCAGATAAAAGCTAAAGTCTGGGGCAGACCTCTGAGGGCATTGGGCCTAGAGTCAGGAAGATATGAGTTTGCATATACGTTAAAGCAGCCACTTACTAGCTACATGACCTTGGGTTAATCTCAAAACCTCTGTTTGCTTGAGTTTCCTCAACTGTAAAATGGAGATAATAATAGTACTGACCTTCCAGTTGTTGAGAGGATGACATGAGATATTTGGAAATTGCTTAGCTGGAACAAAATAGGCCATCAGTAAATATGTGTGCCTTCCCTCCCTCCCTCCCTCCCTTCCTTCCTTCCTTCCTTCCTTCCTTCCTTCCTTCCTTCCTTCCTTCCTTCCTTCCTTCCTTCCTTCCTTCCTTCCTTCCTTCCTTCCTTCCTTCCTTCCTTCCTTCCTTCCTTCTTTCCTTCTTTCCTTCCTTCCTTCCTTCCTTCCTTCCTTCCTTCCTTCCTTCCTTCCTTCCTTCCTTCCTTCCTTCCTTCCTTCCTTCCTTCCTTCCTTCCTTCCTTCCTTCCTTCCTTCTTTCTTTCCTACATCTTGGTTCCAAATGGTTTTTTATAATCAAGGATACATTTTTTCCTATAGAAATCATGTACATGGTGGTTAAATTCTTAGGTCAGTTCACAAAATCTTAACTGACTTATAATATACCAGACTCAGATTGCTGCATTCAGAAGTGGAGCCTTACTCAATAAATAAGGTGATCCCCCCCCTTTCCTCCCTCTCTCTTTCTGTTAACAGACATTATTTACCCACAATACATGACTACACATGCTTCTCATGATGTTCAAATATGCATTTCTCATAACTAACAATGTAATGTTTATGACATTTTTACTTATATTTCTGAAACAAAATATTTTGATGATATCCTTCATTCCACTCTTATTATCATGGTGCCAGAGGCCTTCTATCTTCTTCCACTCTCTCTGTCTCTCCTTTTCTATCAACAGACTACATGGCTATCCTTATCTTAGTGGTACTCCTACTGGCTTCTCCTTAACACCAAGTCACTTCCTATCTTTATTTCCTTCTATTTCATCTAATCTTCTCATTTTACAAATGAGGAAACTGATGCTAAGAGATGAAGTAACTTGCCCACCAAATTCACCCAGGTAGTTTTTGTTTAAAAAATAGTTGTTAGGAGGTAGATAAGTGATTCAGTGGATTGAAAGCCAGGTCAAGATATAGGAGGTCCTGGGTTCAAATGTGGCCTCAGATTCTTCCTAGCTCTGTGACCCTGGGCAAGTCACTTTACCCCCCATTGCCTAACCCTTATTACTCTTCTGTCTTAGAACCAATATGTAATATTGATTCTAAGATAGAAGGCAAGGGAATTTTTAAAACTGTTGTTAATATCCTATATAATTTAGGGCCAAGCTAAAAAAAAAAAAGATCAAGTCCAAAGTTACAGGCATCTTAGCACTTAACAAGGACTATATAAAAGACTTTTGTACCAATGGGAAGAACCATAACTACTAATTTTGCTCCCAAACAAGACTATAAAATTGCACCCCCTTTTCTGATTTCAATTCTGGGGATGGTAGATTTTTTTTCTTGGACTAGACATTCATAGACAATTACCAATGATGAATTTCTTTTTGCCAGTGATAATCCATACCTCCTCTGTAAGGTAACTCCTGAAGTTACTTTAGGTCACTGAAAGTTTAAATGACTTGCCAAATAGCAGAGCCAGTATATGGCAGAGGTAGACGTCTAAAACCTAGGTCTTTCTGACTCTGAGGCCATCTGTCTGTCCACTATAGCAGATTGCCTTTCAGAATAGTAGAAGTATATTTAACATATTTTCTACTCCTTCCAGCTTTGTATTGTTCAAGTGCTTCACTTGCCTCACCCCTATTACAGTTTTATATGATTCTAGAAATAATTATGGGGCAAACAAAATGTACCATCTTTGATGTAAAGTTCTAAGCAGTTAGAACTTTTTGATGGGATATTTTCAAATGGGGCACCCCCCTTCCCCAGAGTTCACTGAAGTTGTAGTGAAACCTTGTCTTCCATACAAATATATAGTGGAAACTAGGCTTTGTTGTTGGCTACTTCCCGATTTGAACACCTTTGTCCAGATCTGGCTCCTGAGTCAGATTCACATAGAAGTATATAAATTTGTCAGAATGTCTTTTGGTTTTAATCTTTCAGGCTGTGGTTTTTCTGGAATTCACTCCTCCCCTTGTAGAAGGGAAGAGAGGCCAAATCTCCACCTGTTTGGAAGGACAATAGTTGTTCATTGAAGAGGCCTTGGCAGAATTTGGAGGGGCATTCAGGCTGGAACTCCTGCTTTTCCCTTGCTACATAGGGAAAAAAAACAAACATCATTTTAGCTCATTTCTCCACCTTTATCAATAAACCCGCTTTACACCTAGAACGTAACCATCAAAACTTCAATGGGAAAATGAACTTAGAGCTGTAACTAATTGACCTTTCCCCAGGCTGCAGGCAGGGAGGAACTTTCTAACCTTAACCCTTAACCCTAATCCTTCCCAATTTGTTTGTTTGTTATCTCAGGGCTATAACTCTCACCCATTTAGAGACCTTGTTTCTCTACTTCCTCAGCCATCATGGCTTAGGAGCCTTTTGGGATCCCACCTCTCTCCTGGGGCTACCTATCTCCTCCTCCACTTCTCCAAATTCTATCTCCCCTAATAGAAAGTCAGGCACCATTATCTGGGCTAGATTGTTTGGAGTATAAACTTCCCTCTGCCCCCCCCCCCCCCATTTAACTAATCAGGGCAGACAGGCAGAGGCACTAGTGATGGCTCTGATAGGATGGCTAGTAATGTCTCTTCCTATCAAATAGTACCTTCTTAAGCTGGCAACTCCCTTTACCTTCTCCATGATGACCTGCAAACCCCTAGGAGAAGAGGCTCTTTCAGTTCTGAGCCAGGAGTATTTTGGAGCTGATTTTAGAAGTGGGAGGTGGGACCACCATGGATTCTGGGTGAGTACCTGTGGGAAGCTAGGGCTTCAGAGATCAGCCTACCTCTTTCTCTTTCCATCGCCAGAACCTCTTTTTTTATTTTGTGACAGAATGTGAGCTCCCTGGGAGTAGGGATTGATTCATTTATTTGTATTTCTCTCTTCAGAGCCTAGTCCAATGCCTGGCATATAGGAGTCTGTCAATAAATGCTTTTTGATTGATTGATTGACTGGAATTTCTCTCTTTCCTTGCCTTGCTATGGAACAGAGTTTTTACATACAGCTTTTTTTTTTTAAAAGGTTTTATTGCTAGGACCAAAATGAAACAGATGGTACTCTTGATTCCTCTCTTTCATTTTTTTTTCCATTTAAATCAGGGATTCTTAACCATTTTTCATGTGATAGATCCTTCTCATTCTGGCAGTCTGGTAAAGTCTATAGATCCCTTCTCAAAAGATTGCATTTAGAGGGCAGCTGGGCTGCTAAGTGGATTGAGAATCAGACCTAGAGATGGGAGGTCCTAGGTTTAAATCTGGCCTCAGACACTTCCTAGCTATATGACCCTGGGAAAGTCACTTAACCCCCATTACCCTTAGCATTCTTCTGCCTTGGAGCCAATACACAGTATTGACTCCAAGATGGAAGGTAAGGGTTAAAAAAAAAAGATTGTATTTAAATATATAAAATAAAATGTCTAGTATAAGAGAAACCAATTATGTTGAAATTGAGGTGATCTCCCCTCCCCCCCCCCCGTACGCAAGTTCATGAATTCCATGAAATTAACAGACCCTAAAAAATTAAGGTTAAGAACTCCAAATTTGGCTGTCTTTCTCCAGACAGAGAACTGATAAACTCTAAATGGAGATTGAAGAATTTTTTTAACTTTATTTTTATTGCATTTTTTCTTCTTCAATATGACGATTATGGAAATGTGTTTTGTATGACTTCATATGTATAATGGGTATTGTATTTCTTGCCTTCTTAATAGTAGGGGAGGAAGTTGGGGGAAGGAGAAAATTTGGAACTGAAAATTTAAAAAAATTCATAAAAATATAATCAGGAAATATTTTACAAAATAAAAAAAATTTATTAGAATTATTTATCTCCTATTTAACGCCTTAGGATAAGCCAAAGCCTTTTATGGATGTGAATGATGAGTGTTTATACACAACAAACTGAAGTTTCCAATTTTCATATGGAAAACTATATGTGGATTTTGTTGGGAATTTTCTTACAGGAGCTAGGATTTGGGAGTGGGGGTCAAGTTTTTGAGAGGAAAAGCAGGACAAACCACACAATTTTGAAGCTGAAGAAATTAATTAGGGCTCTATTCCTAAAACCCTACATGTGGTAAAAAAAAAAATCAGAAGGGAGCAAACATAAGTAGGGTTGTGCCCTCTCTGATTTCTTCTCCATCATCCTTGTTAGTCCTTTTTAAGCTCACCTTGCTTTTGTAGCCTCCATTCTGGGCCACTCTCAGGTGAAGGTGGAAGCTAGAGATGGAATGCAATAGAAAGTATGGCTATCCCAGATACAATCTGATTTAAGGTGGGGAGAAGGGGTGGCTTGAAAGGAAGGCAGTCCCAAATGGTAACAAAGGCAGCAAAATACTTTGTCCAAGACTATACTCTAGTCCAAGAGTAATCACTAGAAAGATCTTTGTATATATGTAAATTGGTTCCCTGCTAGTGCTCTTCAGCAAGTTGGGAGTACTTTGGGACATTTCTTATCAATTATAATTTCTTTAGACAGAAAAAGAAAATTAAAGGAATGCCTCCTACTGCCCAAATGAAAAAGAAAGCCAGATATGGAAGTTACATCATGGGATCTAGGATTGGAATGAAATCAATAAACCATTTAGGTTGGTTCTTATTCTTTGTGTGGGATAGGAACCTACATATGGCAACATGGTGAAGCCTATAGAGCAATTTTTAGATTAATGTTTTAAAATGCATAAAATAAAATACTTCAGAGTTGAAAGGAAATCAATTAGCTTAAAATATGGTCATCAAAATATTTTTAAAACCTGAGTTTATAGATACAGGTTAAGAACTCCTGACCTGATCTAGGTCCCCTCTCTTTAACAATGAGAAAACCAAGATCTAGGGAAGAGATGAAGGTCACATAAGTAGAAAGTATTGGGAGATTAAAATCCATGTCTTTGAACTGGAAATTCACTCCCCTCTATATCAGGTACCTACTGGGTGCTAGGAGCTAGAGATCCAAATAGTAAAGTGAAATAGTGCCTGGCCTCCAGGAGATTACATTCTATTGGGAGATACAACATATATGTACAGCATGTACAAAATATACATGATAAATAGGATATAAAGGCAGAGAATAGTGGTATAGGGAGATGGGACACTAGGAGCTAAGGAGATCAGGAAAGGTTTCCTATAGGAGATGATGCAGAGACTGAACTTTGAAGGGTGCTCAGGATTTGAAGACTTAGAGGACTGGAGATAGTATATTCCAAGTATGGGAAGTGGGGACAGTCTATTGTGAATTTTAGATTTATTCCACCCTGCTTAGTCTTTAGAATTCTAGCAACCAGGAATGTATATACCCCCACTTAAGGATTAACTGTGAGGAGGATGGCCTATGACCGAAATGTGCTAGCAAGTGACAAATCAGAAAGAACTGACAGACCCCCTGGGCTGCCCTAAGGCAAGATTAAGCTACCATTGGTCCATGTGAGATTCAGGAAGTGATGTAAAGAACTGCCTATTTATTTCATGTCACTTTCTCTCTCTGTCTCTGTCTCTGTGTTTCTCTCTCTGAGTGAGGCATCTTCCCTGGGCAACCTTGGTGAGTAGTAAGGCTGCTGATTCCTCCTTTCCTTGATCTCCTGAAAAGGCACTATCCTCCAAGGAAGCCCCTTATCTCAGAGGAGATCTCATGGCTGGAAGCCTAACTAGACTTAATCTTCTGAGAAGGCCCCCTGGTTGAGGCCTCTGAACTTCCCTTGGCTTAGGCTGGGCCAGAGAAATCTTATACCCTTTCCTTTTCTCCTTCTTAATTTCTTCCTACTATTGTAATTAAACCACCATAAAAATCCTGTACTGACTTGAGTATTTTTTTGGGATTGAATTTAAATCCCTGGTGACCACTAAAATAATATATTCAGTCAACAATCCTAATTTTATACTTAACACTATGCAAAGGCATTATATTACCTTTCTCCATATTTCTTGAGCATCACAGAGGAAACATTTTGTCTCAAACACAGTTTGGTTTCTTTTCTGTCTCTCATGATGAAACTCTCAGCTTTTTGCTGAGTATCTTTCCCCACAGGAAGGTACAACCCAAATGACAGGTGTTACTCCCTGCTACCAGTAATCTAAAGAAATCAGTTAAGACCACAAACCTCTATAGGAAACATGAACCCAAGCCCATGCAGTTGATAAAGGTTAAATCAGAATGACAGAACCGTCTTAGATTTGTATAGGACTTGCAAAGTGAAATAGGAGGGCTTTAGGATTTATTATCATACTAATAATAACTGACGTGTTCAGTACTTAAAAAGACTGTAAGGAGCTTTACATACATTGCCTCATTTGATCCTAACGACCAGACTGGGTAGCTGTTAGCTGGAGCAGTCATGATTAGCTGACTTTGCCCATGGGTCTTGCCTCAATACTTTGTGAAGAAGATGCACCTGGGTTCTCCAAGGGGAACTGACACTGGCAGGTCCCACCAGATGAGAAGGCTTTGAATTTATGCCCAGCAACAGACTTTTCCCCTAACTTGAGAACCAGCAGAACTACCTGGCAAAAGGCTTTTCACTGGAAGATTAGTCACAGGTGATGAAATGATTCTGGCCACAAAGACTCACCAAATGTACACTCTATTCAAGTGTAAATGGGTTCTGATTCTGGGTGCGTTATTTTAAGAAGGACATTGAAAAAAACTGAAGCCTATCCAAAGAAGGGACTGTTGACTCGTCTGGATAATATGTGATATGAAAAATGATTGAAGGAACTGGAGATATTTAGCCAGAGAAAGAGACTATTTAGGGAGACATGACAGTTCTCTTCAAATATCTAAAGGGCTGTCATGCAGAAAGGGAGATTAGACTTATTCTGTATATTGCCGGAGGGCAAAACTAAGACCTGTGGGCAGAAGTTGGGAGGTGTGTTTTGATTTTGGCTCAGCATAAGGAAGTGATTAGAACTTTCTAAAAATGGAATATTGGAATAGAACATAAAATGAACTTAAACCCTTAGGAAAAGACAAAATCTTTGCATGGATGCTAATGATGAGTCTTTGTAGACAAGAGACTGAAGTAAGCTATTTTTCACAGGAAAAATCATGTAATGGATCTTACTGGGAATCATTGCCTTGGGAAGCAGTTTCAGTAGAACCGGAGAAGCAGAAATCAATTTGCAAGGGATCAAAGAATAAGCAGGGGTTGAGGAGACAGAGGGGGTACACTATTTTTCATTCTCACTTGGGGTGCTGTTTTCTTCTGCCCTGACTCTTCTGTCCTGGGATGTCTCTGGTTACAGTACTGTGGGCTTTTTTTTTTTTTTGATGTTCAGTTGTTGAGTTCTATCCAATTCTTTGTGACCCCATGGACCATAGCCCTTCTATTCTTTACTATTTCCTGAAGTCTGTTCAAGTTCATGTTTATTGCTTCCATGACATTATCTATCCATCTTATTCTTTGCTGTCTCCTTTTCCTTTTGCCTTCAATCTTTCCCAATATTTGGGTCTTTTCCTGTGGGCCTTAGTCCTATTTAACTAAGCTTGTGCTCTCTTCCCTGGAAAGACCCTCTTTCTAATATGTTACTAGCCATCTTTTTGTATACTCCTGGGCGGGACAGAAGGAATTTGCAGTTGTTTCTCTTTGTTTTTCCTTAATCATTATTTGATCAAGTTAGATTGTACTTTTTATATCATTCCTGGAGTTAATGGGAGAAAGCTGTGCTTCACTATAATCTTTCTTGTCACTGTGTTAACCAGAAGTGATCCTCTCACTATTCCTTAATACATCTACTTTTGGACTGTACCTGTGATTGCACTGATATGCCATAAGGAAATTCTCTTCTAAGGCAGATCAGTAATTGCACTGCAATTTAGAATTGCCTGGCACTCTGAGAGGTTAAGTGATTTGCCCAGGGTGATATATACATCCTTCAGTCAGATAGGGCTATTTGCTGTGCTTTCTCTTCTTTTCTCTCTCTCACTCACATCCCTTTTCATTTTCTAGAATACTATCCTTCATTTGTTTGTTGAAATCTGTACTTCAAGGCCCTTAAGTGCTACTTCTTCCATGAAACCTTCCATTATCTTCTTAATGCCACTAAGTGGTACACTGGAAAGAGAGTTGGACCTGGAGTCAGGAAGATGAGTTCAAATCCTGCCTCAGATACTTATTAGGTTATATGACACGAGGAAAATAATCTTTGTCTTTCTCAGTTTCCTCATCTGAAAAATGGGGATACCTCCCACTGTTATTGTGATGATAAAATGAGATAATATTTGTAAAGTGCTTTGCAAACCTTAAAGCACTATATAGAGGCTAAATAGTAATAGAAGATAAGTATACTGGGCCTGAAATTAGCAAAACCTGAGTTCACGGTTGACCTCAGAAACTAATTGTATGACTGTGGGGACAAGTCACTTAAACTCAATTTTCGCAACTGTAAAATGGGGATAATAGTACACCTACTTCCCAGGGTTGTTATAAGGATCAAATGAGGTAATATTCATAAATTGCTTAGCTCAATGCCTGGCATCTAGTTGATGCTGTAAAATTAAAATCAATGTACAATAATTTAAAATATTATATTTTATAAGATTTACTAATGTTCATTAGAAATAAAGGAATAGGGGGCAGCTGGATAGCTCAGTGGATTGAGAGCCAGGCCTAGAGATAGGAGGTCCTAGTTTCAAATCTGGCCTCAGACACTTACCAGCTGTGTGACCCTGGGCAAGTCACTTAACCCCCATTGCCTAGCCCTTACCACTCTTCTGCCTTGGAGCCAATACACAGTATTGACTCCAAGATGGAAGGTAAGGGTTTAAGAAAGAAAGAAAGAAAGAAAGAAAGAAAGAAAGAAAGAAAGAAAGAAAGAAAGAAAGAAAGAGGTAACAAAATAAAACCACGTGCCCATGGCTAATCTACCTGTTCCAAAAGCCTACTCCACCAAGTTGTGACAGGAAACAAAGAGAGAGAGAGAGACCAGGAGCCCCACCCAATATATCCCCTTGTCCATGTCAGCATGTAATGACAGGAAATCAGTGGCCTCCTGGAAAATGTAGTTTTTAGGGTAACCGATTTCCAATTATACAATGCTTAATAAATGTTTATTTTTATACTACCATTCCCTCTTTTCATCCTTCCCTCTCTCCCTTTTCCTCCTCTCTCCTATTTCTTCCCTCATTTACCCTTTTCCTTCCCTTTCTCCTTCCCGCTGTCCCTCTTTCCTGTCTTCCTTCCCTCCATCTTTCTGATTGACTTTGACTACATATAGTGGATACAATTTTCAGTGATCATTAGAATTTTGCTTGTCTTTTTCTATCTACTTGCAGAGATTACAAACAAACAAACAAACACCTAAGCACACAAGCTCAAAAATCTTGTTACTACTCCTTAATACAAATGTGAATGTGTTGGTAACACATTCTTTCAAACATATTGAGCACAAATTTCACACTTTTAATAGACATCTGCTGATACCTTGGACTAGGAGAATTGTTGAGTGTTTTTTGTACCAGCTTCAGGATTCTTTTTTGACCCAAGTGTCCTAAGTCATCAGGTAGTGATTTCAAGGCAATAGAGTTTAGACAGCACTAACTCCTTCCTGGTACAATGTATATTGTAGATTCACAGAATCTTAGTATTTCTTTCAAAGGTACCTGAATAGGCATCTCAGATTACGACAAGTCATATAACATCGACTTGAAGATCTCCAAGAACAGGAAACTAGTCCTTCCTAAGGGAGCCAATTATTCTTTTAGGGAATTTTCCTTTCATGTACTTCAAGTCTACCAATCTGTGGTTCTTACCTCTGTCTTCAAGTAGGCCCCAAAAAGAAAAAGCCTAAGGTAAGGACTAGGCAATGGGGGTTAACCTTGCCCAGGGTTACATAGCTAGGACGTGTCTGAGGCCAGATTTGAACCCAGGATCTCCCATCTCTGGGCCTGACTCTCAATCTACTGAGCCACCTAGCTGTCCCCTTCATAATTGTTTATTGAAGGAATGTATACACAAATAAAAGAAAGATAGATGTGTATCTGGTTGTTACCAACACATATCAAGGAACCCACAGTAATTAGTG
Organism: Monodelphis domestica; assembly: GCF_027887165.1. Classification (NCBI taxonomy): domain Eukaryota; kingdom Metazoa; phylum Chordata; class Mammalia; order Didelphimorphia; family Didelphidae; genus Monodelphis; species Monodelphis domestica. The sequence goes on along the minus strand of NC_077228.1, from coordinate 342,977,539 downwards.
ACTCATCTAAGGTTTCACAGTGATTTAGTTGCAGAGATTGGATGAAAAACTATGTTTCTTGACTCTCAGCCCTGTATTGCTTCAAATTTTCTTGGATGGAGTAAAGAACATTGCCTTCCACATAATGGGACCACTTCCCCATTGAAACAGAATCAAGAAAATTTTCTAGAAAGTTACATAGGTTGAAGAGGACAGTGAGGTGGTGTAGTAGATGGAGCATTGAATCAGGAGTCAGGAAAATCTGAGTTTAAATCTGGACTCAGACACTTATTAACTGTGTGACCCTGAACAAGTCACTTAACTACTATTTACCTCAGTTCCTAATATGTAAAGTGGGGACATACTAGTAAAGGAAATGGCTAACCATTCCAGTTATCTTTACCAAGAAAATTCCATCCACAACAAGAGTTGGACACAACTCAACAATGACAACACCACCAACAAGCCAAATGAGTATCTGGCCATTGAATTAAGGTAAAATACTCTCTGAGATGGAGGATATCTGTGCTGATTATATGATTTTATTGTGTGGCAGCAAGCTAGGACTTTAGCTTCATTGGGCAGCTTTTCTTAATTCACTCAACATTTCATACACACACTTTAATTTTCAACTTAATTAGCACCCCCTCTTCCCATCCCCCAAGCCACAAAGAAAGCTCTCTCCCCAGAGTGCCTTGTTTAATTTCCATATTCTTCTCTACAGAACAGTACAGTACATTGAACTGTAAATATTAAACGCTCTTTTTTACAAAGAGCTGATGCACTCTCACAGTCTCCTCAGAGCAAAGGCGGACTTAATTATCGCATTGGACTTCAAACAGGAGACATGAAAAGGAAAGAAGTGCTGGTGTTCTGAATGTATTCCTCTTCTGAGCCCTAGAAAAGCATATGCTCTGATGAATGCTGGCCTATCGAACCTGATTCCCAGGACTCACAAGTCATAAGGACCTGAAAGCAGAGGTGTAGAGAGGGAGTGGGAAGAGAAAAAAAACAGGAAAAAAAAAGAAGGGGTAGGCTGCTGAGGAAGCAGTCAAGATACTCTCTAAACAGGAAATGTAAACAATATCTTTCACATCAGTGGAACTTCATATCAAAGGTTGCCTCACAAATACCCTGTTTTATTTGTAAGGTTCATAATATGTTTGCAGAAAGCTGGAGATTTAAATGGAAGGCATGATTTAAAACCCCAGGAAAAAGTAAAAACCTCTCTGACAGGAAAATAACCATGTTTATCAAAGATTATTGTTTAAGAAACTATAGTTTAATTTGAGGTGTCTCGAGTACATGGAATGGGTTCTAGATTTAGAGTTAGAGGATAAAGGTTCAAATCTTACCTCTTCCACTTACAGTATGATCCTGGGAAACTTATTTTCTCTAGATCTCTGTTTTCTCAAGTGCAAATTGAATGGATAGACTAGATGAACTTCCTATTAGCTCTATTTCCATGACCCTATAAACTAGATTAATTAATTTATTGTATTTTTGCTCATTTTGTGGCTCAATTAGGGGAAAAATATCTAGTGTCCAGCCTTTTGGAAATGAGCCTTTCTTTACTTTGGCAGCCTAATCCTTAGGCAGCTGAGACCAGACTCAAAGGCTTTCTACCTGAGTAGGATCTGCCAGAACATGTGCTACCTGATAGAGTAAATCATTTAAATGTGTTCATTTGTAGGATTTATTTTAATATAGCTCTTTCCTTAGATTGGAAATTACATTTAGAGAGGGAGACAATGATTGGCTGTTTCAGCATTTGGACAGTTCCCCAGTCCTAATTTATTCTGGGGCAAGATAGGACAATATTTCTGACCTATTGTATTTGAAGGAACACCACGATAGTGTCTACGTGGTTTCTGCACCTGGCAGAGAGTACCTACTTTAAAGAGCGAACTTGCTAGTATTGTAACACAATTTTCCCTCTACATTTGGCTCTATGTCTGAGAGTCAGTATAATATAGTACCAGATATCTGGTGTCAAGACCTAGATAACTACTTATATGTCCAGACAAGTCATTTAACTTATTAGGCAATTCTCTGAAGACTTTGCTAGGCTATATGCACTATGATTTGTGTCAGAAAGAAATTCAGTAAGGAATAGAGTGTGACAAGGGTGAAGGAAGACATCAAAACAATGTTTTCTGAAAATGTGAGATGGAAGGGATAACTCTTAGTTGGGGTGTAGAGTAGGGAAGACTCTGAGAGAAGATGGGATCTGATCTAATCTATAAAGTAGAAGAAAGATTTCAACTAGGGCAGATAAGGAGGATATCTGTTCCTGATTTAGGGTCCATTTGTATGAATATATGGAGGTAGGAGAGGATAGGACAATATCAGGAAACATCTAGTAGTCCAGATGCAGATTGACTGGAATGGAGGATGGAGGAAGGGGAGGGATTAGCAAATAACATTGACATTCTAAATTGGAGCCAGTCTTTAGAGAGATCAGACTCAGAGGGATTTAGAAATTTACAGATCAGAATTAGGTTTAAAGGTTTATAATTTAATCTTATCCTGTCTTCACTTCCAGCTTCTTTTGAAAGGAGTATTTTATTATGAATAGAGGAATGAGGAAGACTGAAACCCTAATCCCACTTCAGACACTTGTTAGGTATGTGACTTTGGAAAAGTCATTTAATTTCTCATAAACATGCTTTCTTCATATATGAAAAGAAGAAAATATATGTTCCACAAGGTTTTTGTGAGGATCAAATGAGATAATATAGGTAAAGTGCTTTGCAAAGCTTAAAGCACTATATAAATATTAGCTATAGTTTAACATGTTTATGTATAATACATATACTTATACATTCATATATACATTTACATACACATACATGCATTCATACACACATACATACACCCAGCTATAAGTACACCTAGAGTACTACGCAAATTCTACTAGAAGAAGGGATTGGATTTTTAAAAATCTTATCTTATTGCACAGAATATGAGTCTTAGCGATACAATGCTTTTAAAAATGTGAATTGTGTTCACTTCAAATCCTGCACAGTAAACCCATCTTAAAAAATACTCTGTATTTGTCTCCATGAATAGTAATATAAATAGAAATCCTACTTCATTCAGACAATGCACTGAAATATTATCTTTTTGATGTAAGATGATACAGCATATTTTCATCATTTCCCTTTGGTTGGCATGGTTCAGTGACTGAGTTTGACTTCAGAACAATGCTACTGTACGGTAATAAATTATATTGAAATAAAGGTGGTGCATCATAGCATAAACATACTTTATTCTCTTTTTAAAAATTAATTCATTCTACTAGCTGTCCCTCATTGAACTGAGTAATCAGAAACATATTTGAAAAATAAAGCCTTCAATACAAATTTGGACTACTATGAAAAGAGCCTTTATTAACATTTTTATATATATAGGTCCTTTTTGACAGGGGCTGTTTTGTTACAGGAAGTACTTAACAAAAGAATTTGAGTTGATACTTTATTTATTCACTTTGCCTATTTTGTGCTTTAGAATCTGAAGACTAGCACAGACAAATTAAGAGTTAAATCAGAAATCCAGACCATGAACAAACTTAATGACACTTTTGTTCTTGGTATGAGCTCATAACCACCTGTGCAGAGGAGAGTTTCTCAGAAGTCTAGCCAAGATTATGAAGAACTGGTTTATATCTTTATAAGAACAGGTCCAAAGTCAGCCACAGAATGAGTCAGATTCCCTCTACATTTTTGTTTTTCCATGCTTTGTTCTGTTAATCAACAGCAATATTTAAAAAATCCCAAAGTATATCTCTGGAATTGAAGGTAAATGAAATCAGAAGACTTGGGTTCAAATTCTGATTGTACCACTTAGTAAATTAGGCTATTTGCTATAGCAATTTGAATGAAGGAAATACAATAACAGTTGGGCAACTGAAGATAATGCCTTAGAAACTCCCAATACCCCCCTATTAAGGGAACATCCCTAAAACATGTCAGTGAAGAGTCTTTTTTTTGTTGTTGTTCAAAGGGGAAATTTTATTTTTTAATTTTTAATTTTATTTAATTTGATGATTTGCAATAATCTTCCATGGTTACAAGACTCATGTTCCTTCCCTCCCCTTCCCCTCTCCCATATATGATGCACAATTCCGCTGGGTTTAACATGTGACATTAATCAAGACCCATTTCCTTATTATTAGTATTTGCACTTGGGTGATCTTTTAGAGTCCACTTTCCCAGTCATAGCCCCACTGACCTATGTGATCATGTGGTTGTTTTTCTTCTGTGTTTCTTTTCCAAAGGGGAAATTTTAGGAAACCATTTTTGTTGTGGTTTCTTATAACTGCCCTGTTTCAGGACTTTAAGCTCTTTGAGGACTCAGTCTATATCGAATATCGTTAATAAATTTCATTAGCGAAGTAGCTAAGTAGTTCAGTGGATAAAGAGCTTGGCCTGGAGACGGGAGGTGCTGAGTTCTTCTTAGCCGTGTGACCATGGACAAGTCACTTAACCCCTAATTGCCTAGCCCTTATCACTCTTCTGTCTTATAACTGATACTAAGAATGAAGGTAAGGGTTAAAAAATGTCATTTAGACATATAAATCTTGTGCACATAGGTTTTTCTCCTTTTCTCTAGAGTTCACAATGAATGGGCAAAGAATCATTTACATAAAATTGCCTTCATCTCCACATATAGGAATCGAAATGGATAGGAGAAACTGATTAATTCTTCTCATTTAAAAACTCTTAGAATTCACACAAATAGTCCTCATTCAAATTGCTATAGTATATACCTTAATTTATTAAGTGATACAACCAGAATTTGAATCCAGGTCTTCTGACTCAGCCTAGGGTTTTTCAGGGTACCATAGCAACCTTGTTAATATTGTGAAGCATGAAGAAAACTTTTTTGTCTATCAGTTAGCAACTTTTAAATTAATCAATCAAAAACTTAAGCACCTCTATTTAACATTAAGCAAGAGAATTCACAAGTCACTTATTAGAGTAAGCTCACATCTTCAAAGACTAATGCCAACCCTTTTGGGCAGTGATAGGCAAATTGAAAGACTGTGATTGGTTCCCATAAAGTAGAGGAAGGGACAAGAAGGGATGTGGAAAAAGGACTATAAAAAGTCCTGAACTTCCTGTCCAAGGAAATCTCCTTTGGACTGCTTCTTTGGAGGATGATTTGGATTTCAACTTCACCTTGTGTCGTCAACTTTTGGACTTTCCCTAGGGATTTATTCTTTGAAGTTCCTCTTGGGATACTGCATTGGTGAGCTGGATGAGTAGTTGGCCTTCCTTTCCTGGTTTCTGGAAAGACTGGTTTTGGAGAGGCCTTCCTTTCCTGGAGGAGGCTGTATTGGTGGAACCCTTGCTGAAGACACCACCAGGTTCTCTGCCTGAAGGTTACTGAGCCCTTCCAGGGCTGAGCCAGACACCAGAGCAACACTTGGGGTGATAGGCTAGGCATTTCTCTGCCCTCTTCTTACATTTCTCCACTTTCACTCTTTCCACCTCTTTGTAAATAAAGCTACTAAAAGTAATTTTGACTTAGGCTATAATGATTTTAAATTGACAACCACAATGTTGCTTTAGATCTTTCATATTAGAATAAAAACCTAAATTTTTACATTCTTATAGTATGATCTTCCATGTTAGACAGTAAATGATAAAAGCACATGGAAGAATAGTAACAGGATCTGAGGTGCTGCTCAAATATAGGAAAGTATTGTTAGGAATATATTTTTTTATTTTTTAAAACCCTTCCCTTCTGTCTTGGAATCAATACTGTATATTGGTTCCAAGGCAGAAGAGTGGTAAGGACTAGGCAATGGGGTAGTGTGACTTGCCCAGAGTCACACAGCTGGGAAGTGTCTGAGGCCAGATTTGAACCTAGGACCTTCTGTCTCTAGGCCTGGCTTTCAATCCACTAAACTACCCAGCTGCCCCATTAGGAATATTTAATCCCCTACTCTGTAATCTACTTGAACTCCTTCCTTCCCCCCTGCCAATCCTCAATTGGGCAAGAATATCTTGAGTTCTGGGCACTGGATTTTGATTCTTTTTTTTATTTCCAGACAGAAGTCAGGCAGAGAATGAGAGCAGGCAATCATTTTGGAAAAGGCCTGAGATGGGCCCTTTGTAAATACAAATCCAGCCATGTATTAATGGGTCAAGGTACTCAACCATGATTTTGTCTACTCCTGAAAGTAGAGATGCAAAAGTTTGAGATTGGAAAGACAAAGGCAGACGATGAGATGAGTCATTGCCTGCTCTATGGTTCTAAGATCTCTTTCTTTTGGTGAGTATGGGCTTCATGTTTGGAGTAGCTCATAAATGGAAATTAGTTTTTTAAACTTGAGTTAATCCTTGGCAGACTTTTCCTTCACATCTTAAAAAAGGTAAATGATTGGTAGTCTTTGCTTAGAAAAAGCTTTGAATCTGGGCCAGAAGGAACTGTCCTGGATGCATTGGGAGGCAGGAATTAATTAGAATATCTCAGTAGAGAAGTCGATGATTTTTCTCAAGAATTTGAACTTACTTTTTTCAGTTTTTCAGCTTATGTTTTCTGTAAGTAGCCAAATGAATTTCAGTAACACTGGATACTAAAAGAATATAGAAGGGACTAAGGAAAGGAGGGCATTGTTTGTGCTTTGCATAAGGTAGCTTGCACCTGGACATCTCCCTAACTGACTGTAGCTTATCTCCTCCCTCTTACCAGGTGTAATTTCAGAATTTATTTTTAACCTGAGGCATGAGCTGAAGGGATCACTGCTAATGGTTTTCTGCCCAGGGAGTTTAGCTTATGAACCAGACTTTTGTGGATTTCCATTTATTGAATTGAAAGTCTACCCTCACACCATCCATAGTCTCTAAATTTCAACATCAAATCTCTAAGTTGCTCTAAGGCTGTGTTGGTAATGAACACGCTTCCCAGAGCATGTGGGAAGGGGCTACTCTCTTCCTCCTCTCCATACAGCCTTGAGGACATTTTTCACATCACCTGCCCCTCTGCCCAGCAGCCTGATGGGAGAACTTACTCTGTCCCTGTCTGTTGTAAGGCAGCATGAGAGTTTCAGTTTGGGCACTCAGGTTCACCATCACTGCCCTAGGGCAAAAAGCCAACTGCATTAACTTTGGATGTTTTTAACCTCAATGCTAAGCTTTACTTGACCATAAAAGACTCTTTTATTACTACACTTTTTGCTATTTAATGGTGTTTGGAATAGTTTCTTTTCCACTTATCCATAAAATGGCATTATAATTTTGAGAGACAAACTCCAACCCTGCCAATGATTTTACCATCACTCTCCCTTCCCTTTTTTTATTTCTTTGAAAAATTCCCATTTGTCATTTCAATTTCAGCTCAGATGCCACCTTCTTCATGATGCTTTTCATTATTCCTTAGCCAAAGAGAGCTACTTCACACATTTATTTGGCACCCTTCTAATGAACTTATCATGAAATGGTGTATGTTATACTTATGACTGAATCCATTTAGGAAAAAAAATCCCTAATCTCCACTAAAAAAATTCTAGATGAGAAAAGATACCTATACAAGATATGGGAATCAACTTCTGAGATTTCCCAAATGTGGCTTTTGCCAGAGTAATTATGTCAGTTAATGCATTGCTGGTGGAGTTGCGAATTGATTCAACCATTCTGGAGGGCAATTTGGAACTTTCAACATCAAATCTCTAAGTTGCTCTAAGGCTGTGTTGGTAATGACCATGCTTCCCAAAGGGTACTAAAAGACTATCTGACCTTTGATCCAGCTATAGCACTGCTGGTTTTATACCCCAAAGAGATAATAAGGGAAAAGACCTGTAAAAGAATATTCATATCTGTGCTCTTTGTGGTGGCAAAAATTTGGAAAATGAGAGGATGCCCTCCAAATGGGGAATGGCTAAACAAATTGTGTTATATATTGGTGATGGAATACTATTGTGCTCAAGGGAATAATGAACTGGAGGAATTCCATGGGAACTGGAACGACCTCCAGGAATTGATGCAGTGAGAGGAGCAGAACCAGGAGAACATTGTACACAAAGACTGATACACTGTGGTACAATGAAATGTAATGGACTTCTCCATTAGTGGCAATGCAGTGATCCTGAACAACTTGGAGGGACCTACAAGAAAGAACACTATCCACATTCAGAGGAAAAACTGTGGGAGTAAAAACACTGAAGAAAAACAATTGCTTGATTACATGGTTTGAAGGGATATGGTTGGGGTTATAGACTCTAAATGAACATCCTAATGCAAACATCAACAACATGGAAATAGGTTCTGATCAAGGAATCATGTAAAACCCAGTGGAATTGTGTGTCAGCTATGGGAAGGGGTGGGAGTAGGGGAGGGAAAGAAAGTGATTCTTGTAATCAAGAAAAAAATTTCTAAATTGACTAATTAAATAAAATAAAAAAAAGAGTAATTATGTTAGGATCAGCTAGGTGGAACAGTATATGGAGAACTAAGCTTTGGGTCAGGAGACCCTGGGTTCAAATATGACCTTAGATATTTCTAGCTATGGGACCTTGGACAAGTCACTGAACCCTGTTTGTCTAGTCCTTGCCCTTTATGTCTTAGAGTCATGACTAAGACATAAAATAAAGGTTTTCAATAATAAAGTAATTATGTCAGTGCAAGCATTTGGAACAGGGTTTGAATCTTGGCTAGTTACTACCCATTGTCATCTTGGCCAAATCATTTAAGTGCTTTGAGACTCAGTTTCATGATCTATAAAATAAAGCGGTGGGATTATTAGCTCCCTAATTTTTCTTCCATCTTTAAAACCTGTGATCACATGGAAATTATGTTTGTGACTGAAAGTGTCAGAAAGCAGAGTTGCATATGGAATTTAGAGATGGTGGATAAGCTCAGGGCCTGTCAATGTGACTGAGCATATAGGTATGGAAAAATGCATGTCAGCAGACTGGTGTGTCAGATAATGGTAATTATACCCCTAGAGGATCTGTGGATTGTGCATATAAGCTAGATGGGAGAACTGAGTTGGTTACAATCATTATGGAAATTGTCTCTTATAATAGATCCACTCCAGCAGTTACTAGGCCTGGGAAGGGCAGACCTATAAATGGAGCAACAGCACAGTTTTGTTTAATTTTATAATCACAAATGACAGGCAGAAAGGGGGGGAAGGGAGAGAGGGAGAAGAGAGAGAAGGAGAGAGAGGGAGGGAAGGAGAGAAAGAGAGAGAGGAAGAGGGAGAGGGGGGAAAGGGAGAGAGGGAGAGGGAGAGGAGGAGAGGAGAAAGAGAAGGAGGGAGGGAGGGAGAGAAAGATAGAATAATGCAGGCACATAACAGTTTAGTATACTGCCATCTCTCTCACTTATTGGATGCCAGAGCCCTCTGAAGGCAATTTTTAGTCTGCTTCCTAATATTATAATTAGGTCACCTGCTAGGGAGAACCCAGGTTATTGTTGGAAGCAAAACCAATGTTAGTTAACACACAAATAATGTTTGTTAAACACCTACTATGTGTCAGGTACTGTGTAAAATGGTGGAAAACCCACATATTTCAAGTTTTGAAAACCAATAGAGACAATATCTCCCCTCACTTCACAAGAGCTAGTCAATTTTAAAATAAGCAGATTCTGACTTATTAGCACCAAAAAACTTGAAGCCCTCTCATTTTTGGTTATGGTTGGTGAGGTATATTTTATCCTTTTCTGAGGGTCACTTTTTGAATCCTAGAGGTACAACTCTATTAGTAATAGAAAGTTGCCTCCTTAAAGGCATGACTCCTGAGACCCATTTTCCTGAGAAGTAGTGTTCTGACTGGACCTCTTTAGGGAGGGCTGAGTCATTATATCCTTCCCCCTAATTCCAAGCATCTTTAAGGTAAATTAATTAAGGTGATAATTGTTAATGACAAGATTACCAAAGATGACTGAGCAGGTGGCAGTCTCCTAAGACAGAATGTAGATTCATCAATCTTTTGGTTATTCCTTTAAAATTCTACATAACTGCTTTGCTTCCCTCCCCTTGTGCCTCAGGAAAATATAGAGGAAGGGTTTTAGAAGCTAGCAGATCATATGAGGAGTGCAAAGATCTTAGCAACAGTTATTCAACTACTATTAAACCTTCTGTTAGTTCACAACAGCTGAGAAGAATTTAAAGCTTTCTATATCATTCATTGAGCTTTTGTCAACTTTTGATTCAATAGAGAAAAACTAATTCAGAGTTGAGTTGCCCTTTGAAAGAGAGTGGAATGTTCAGTGACGCTTGGATCTGCCAAATATGGCAGGAAGCAAAAGGTATGATGCTGTCTCCAGATCTAAGACTTCACCAAGGAGCAGGAAGAGGTTAGCAAAATGGAGGATATCTAGAGGAGTGATCTTAACCAATCTTCCTTGTGAAAGTGCCTAATGCTCTGACCCAGAGAGAGGAAGGTTGAATATGTGACTAAAAAAAATGTGATGAGAGGAGTCCCAGTGTAGATGCTTGCTAGACTGATTATATACAGCCTCCTTTATGTGCCCCATGACAATATCCTTCTTCTTGACTGTGCCAAGGACCTTGGGAATCCATGGTTTTTGTTTCTAATCCACTACTCCAAGGCTATCAAATGTTATTGAAGAAGATATAAAACAGACATAAAAATGTTGCTGAAGAAAACATAAAAGAGATCTGAATGGTTCTAGTTCAAACCTTCATTCCTCTCCTGGGACTGCTTTTAACTTTCCAGACTTAACCACAGTAACCCAATAAGGATATCTTTTTTCCCTTACTTTCCAGCTCTCTTTCATGTATGGTCTTGCCCCTATTAAAATGTTAGCTCCTTGAGGTCAGGATTTCTCTCTCTCTCTCTTTTTGCTTATATTTGAATCCCTAGGACTTAATATAGAACCAGGTACATAGCACATGTTTAATAAATACATGCTGCCTTATCTTACCCCCGAGGGATCCACAGACAAAGGATATGACCAGGCTGCTCTCTAGGGAGAAAATAGTTAAATGAAAAAACTGTTTCAAATAACCTAAATTAGAGAAATGCAAATTAACACAACTCTAAAATTTTACCTCAGACTGGAAAAGTTGACCCAAAGAGGAAAATGACAAATGTTGGTCCAGGAAAGCAGACATGTTGATGAAACTGAACAAGTCTCTCTTGAAAACAATTTAGAATTACATCTCAAAAGTAAGGAGGGTATGAACCAAGTTTGTTGTAGTGAGAATGGGAAGGGAGAGGATGAATGCAAAAGACATTGCAGAAACATCAACAGAATAGGGGCATGTTGGTAAATGTTTAACAGCTTTCTAGAGGGAGGGGAGGAATGTATGAGTGTCACACTTTTGAATTTCTTCTCCATCTTGCACCTTAGAATCAATACTGTGTATTAGTTCCCAGGCAGAAGGGTGGTAAGGGCTGGAATGAGTTAAATGATCTGCCTAAGGTCACATTGCTAGGAAGTGTCTGAGGCTAGAGTTGAATCCAGAACCTCCTGTCACTGATCCACTTAGCTCAATGAGCCCCATTCTCTATTTTTAGCATTTTCTCAATCACTTTCTCAAATCTAAACAATCAGCAAAACAACAAATAAAGCCCTGATTTGTAACATTTGCCAATTTTCAAGGTGAAAGTGCTCACTTTGAAAATTTAATATTGGCCCTATTGCTTAGAGCTGTCTCTAACACATCTTTAGATGGGGGCTATGAGACAAGAATCTACTAATTGGTCTTCCTATAGTCTACTCTATGTAGTGTTATTAGATTAATTTTCTTCAAGCATAGATATAACAATGTCATTTATTTGATTAAAAAAACCTCTATGACTTTTAATACCCCCATTTCCTATTGAATAAAGTTCAAATTTCTTTTCCTAGTTTTTAAAGCTTCTCTGATTTTTCTCATCCACAGAAGAACATTCTCTCACCCTCTCCTGTACTCTCATGATACTCTGGGTCTCTTTTATTAAACTTTCTTATATATATATATATATATATATATATGTATGTATATGTATATATATCTTGTTAAATAATGTGTGTACCTACTACTTTCGGCTTTATTTGGTAGAAATATTGAGTTGTTTTTTCATTGTGTCTGATTCTTTGTGACCACTTTTGGGGGGTTCTCTTATCAAAGATATCAGAGTGGTTTGCTATTTCCTTCTCCAGCTCCTTTTACAGATAAAGAAATGGAGGCAAACAAGGTTAAGTGACCTGCCCAGGGTTACCCAACTAATAGGTGTTTGAGGCCCGATTTGAACCTAGGAAAATGAGTCTTCCTGACTCCAAAGCTGTTTCTCTATCCACTGTACCATCTAGCTGCCCATTTAGTAGGAAGGGGAAGCCATCAATGGTATTTTTTAGAAAGCAGATAAATTACATAATCAGAACATTAATTTAAGAACAGTATGTAGACTAGACCGGAGGGAGAAGATAAGTTCATGGGTTGTTACTAACCCATAAAAATATATTTTATTTTATTGAGGGTGGTATACACTGTACCATTCTCAGCCTTCTTCAGTTAAACTTAAAGCTCTGGAAACTAAAATGAGATGACAAGAGAGAGGAATCACAAGGGGTGGCAGCTCAGGGTCTTTCTGTCCTTAAGTAATTTCCCCCTATGTATCCTATACTCCAGTCAAACTTGGCTACTTGATATTCCCTAAACATTTCCCATGCTTTTATAATTCCACTATCACGGACCTGATTCTGACCAATAATGATGTAGCTAAGAAGGGAAATGAAGGGAATCTGAATAGTGGCTGCAGTATTTCAAAAGGGAAATGCCAGACATCATATATAGTGTAGTCCAGATATGAGGAGAATGGATTTCAGACCCACATTTCCCAGCAGGATTTAAGTAAGGAGCTTATTGATAAATTTCCCCTTGAGATTAATTATAGGAAAAAGTTTTCTCTGAGGACAAACACGTATGATTTTATTTTCAAATAGTGAAACTTTATGTGGTGACTGTTGCCTCTTTTCTTCTTTTCTGCATCTACTAAGGAATAATGGTGGAAGTGCAAAATCTCAGAAGTTAACCAGGAGTCTGAAGAAAGGTAAATTTGTGAACGAAATTAATTCAGGATCAGACCCATAGCCCCTCTACTACTTCACAAAAGTTTTATATCTCTATCTATCTATCTATCTATCTATCTATCTATCTATCTATCTATCTATCTATCTATCTATCTATCTATCTATTTATCTATCCTAATCTTGTGGGCATGAAAAGAATAAAAAATGCCTAACCTGGACCCAATTTCCAACTAGGAAATCTTGTGCCCAGAGCATATTCACTTGATTATGATAGGCATGTGTGGGCATTTACAAATCAAACACTATATAGGCCAATTCTCTAGCAGAGAGAATCACAAGATGAATTCAAAAAGAACAATTTAAGTCCAATATCAAAGAATGGAAAAATATTATCATTTTTACAGTAACTGCATATAAAATCTCTAGTTTATCTACCAACTTAGTCAAATATTTATACACATCCTAATGGAGTAGAGTCCAGTCTTCTGGGCTATTCTCACTCACCCTAACCATAATCAATTGATTTTGCTCTACACAAAGGAATTTTTACAATGAAGCCCTGAACAGAGGGGATCAAGGACAGAGGCGAGAGGTAATTGGAATGCTGAGAGAAGGGGCAAGTTAGGATTTTCCTAACAACCCTGGAGGAGTTTTGTCTTGGACTTGAAAGAGAGTGGAGCTTACTGGGAGACTCTCAAAAGACAAGAGATCCTTTCAGCCATTGCCTCAACTATTCAAAGAAGTCATTTCCCCGATCAACCTGTCATCTTGTACCTGAGAGAAACTGAGAGAATTTGTTTATCAGCTAATTATCTTGAAGGGATCCCTCGGAGAGGAACTAGGCTTAACCTAAGATCCTTCACATCTGTTCCCAGTCATTCTAGAGATTAAGCCTTTTATTTGATTAGCCTAGGGTAGCCATTAAGATCATAAGAGATAGAGAGGGTCAAACCAGTCCCACTGAGCTGGGGTTGTGAGAAACCTGAACATCGGGTTCAACACCTACGAGTTAGCGACCTCTTATTTCCATTTTCCCAAATTAGTCATTGTTATCCTGTTCAATAAGTATTTTCATCATTTTAGAAAAAGCAGACAGATACATGACAAGAAAAGAAAAGGAAGAAGGGTGGATGAAGGGTTTTGGAGGGACAGTTCTAATAGGCTCAGGTTACATCAAATGCTGAGCGGACAGCCATTATTGTCTCTTTGACAGGAGTCGTGACCAAAGGACATCGAAGGGGCGCTAGGCATTTCACAAAGACCTAGAAAACCACCCAACTCTACCCCAGCAGTGTTTCCTTTCATTTACAGACTCCTGTTTCCCCTTTTCCTTCAAGTTTCCTATCTGAGATAGAGAAACCCCTGACCCTCTGTTTGGGAAGAGAGAGTCACTCCAGCTAGTCATCCCACACCTATGGAACCTGACTAGTCAGTTATTTAACATTCTTAGGAATTTCCCTGTTTCCCCTTTCTTTCCTTTTAACAGTTTATAGTGATAGAGGAAAGTGGGCCTTAGAAAATAAGTATCACAAAATAGATTCTGATGGTCACTCAAAGCCAGGCCAGTGCATTTGTAGAGGACCAAAAAGTATAGGAATGCCAGATGAGCTATGCCCCCACTAAATGTCAGTACCCTGCTTCAAAGTCATGATCTCCCATTTCTAGTTAAATATCTGTCCTGGGAGAAGGATGTACATAGCTCACTATACCAGGGATGCAAGGGCTAAGTGTCAGACACTGTAGAAGAAGGATGCCATAGTGTGCCCTATGTCCCAAAAAGCTCTCACACTCAAATCTCTCAGAGCTTTTATCCTGAAAAAATTTCTCAACTCAGTGAGAGGGTTAATAGTGTTAATATCAACAAGTAATTTCTTAGGTGTGATACTGGTGTGTGTTGCTGCCTGGGCAGATGGAACTATAACTGCCAGTGTAGCAATAGCTTAGTTTAGAGATAGTTTGTCTCCAGTGTAAATGCATTAAAACCCCTGGGACTCAAACTGCTCCAGATTAGGGTTATACTTTTTCTCAAATTACTAAATTGCCAAATCAAATGACTTTTTCTCATTCCTCATCCTTCTTGACATCTCTGTAGCCTTTGGCACTACCAATCATCCTCTTCTCTCTAGGTTTTTATGGAACTACTCTCTCCTGATTCTATTCCTACCTGTCTGACTATGCCTTCTCAGAGTCATTTGTTGGGTCTTCATACAGGTAGTACCTGCTTAACATTGGGTATCCCCAAGTCTCTGTCCTATGCCTTCTTCTACTCCCCATCTATACTGTTTTACTTAATGATTCCATCAGTTCCTAGAAATCCAATTATTATCTCCATGCAGATGATTAGCATGTCTATTTATCTATCTCTAACCTCTCTCTTGATTTCTAGTCTCATATCTAAAACTGCCTATTGGATGTCTTGAATTTGATATTTCATATACTACTTAAATTTGAAATGTCTCAAGCAGAACTCATTTTCTTCCCTTCAAACCTTACCCTCTTCCAAACTTTCCTATCACCATTGAAGGCATTGCCATTTCCTAAACACCTATGCTGGGTGTCTTACTTAACTCCTTACCCTCTCACCACCTTCCCCTACCCATATTCAACGTAGAGTCAAATCTTGTAATTTCTTTCTTTACAAATTCTTTTGTATAAATTCTCCTCTACTTACTCACATAGCTGCCACCCTTGTATAAAGCTCTCATCATTGCTCACCTAGACTATTGCAAAAGCTTCTGAACTGGTTTTTCCTGACTCATCTCTCTCTGCTCCAATCCATCCTCCATCCATGTCAAAGCAGGTTTTACTAAAACACAAATCTAATAATATCTTCCCTTTCTATTTAATAAACTTCATTGGCTCCCTATTAACTTCAGAGTCTCTGTTTGTCTTTTAAAGCTTTTCAAAATCTGATCTTTTTACTTCTCTAGTCTTCTTATACTTTACTAACCTCTACATATTCTACAATCCATTGCTGGCAACTAGATTATGCAGTGGATAAAGTTCTGGGCTTGGAGACAGGAAGTCCATAGCTCATATCCAGTCTCAGATACTTCTTAGCTGTGTGATGCTTAATAAATTCTTGTTTTCTTCTGTTTCCCTTTCTTCTCCTTGCAGTTTCTTGTACAGGCTGCTCTATCAAATAGCATTGTAGTCTAATATTGAGCTTATAGTCAACAAAAGCCTCTAGGATTTTTTTTTCACATAAATTATTCTTTAACTAGACTTCTCCCATACTGTACTAATTCAGTTGATTTTTAAAATATCTAGGAGAAAAACTTTAAACTTATCTTGATTTAATGTCATCTTATAGTCAGTCAATTATTTCCTCCTATCAAGATCGTTTTTGATTCTGATTTTGTCTGCCATCAGCTTAATGATCTCTCCCATATTCATGTTACCCATAAATTTGATAAGCAAGTAATAATCTATGTTGTTGATAAAAAAAAATCTTGAATAAAACAGGATGTAGATCAGAGCTAGGGAGCTCTCGCTAGGCCAACTTGATTAATGATTGAATGGAGAGGGGGTATTGTAGACTGTGGAAGTGAGCAACTCACAAAATGAAGTTGAATGTAATTCATAGAATTGTAGAATCAAAAGATGAAAATTATATCAGCATTCATATAATTCATCTTCTACCTAAATAATAATTTCCTTTAATTTCTCCATTGCCACTTAATATCTAATATAGGTGTTTATGGCCAAAATAAGACTTCCTACCTACCTACCTACCTACATACATACATACATATATATATATATATGCATATATATATGTAAAATAGTGATTTCTTTGTGAAAGCTCAAGTTTTTCAACATATATGGCAACAAATAAAAATAGATTAACTTTTTCTTTCTAGGAAACCATATGATTTGCTAAGAAAGCATCCTGTGTGGGTTCATCTCTGATCATGACTCCAGTCAGGGTCTGGGGTTCTTGAATGATTGACTTTCATTTCCCTCCTTGCAGGCTGCCTGTTTTGCAGGGCTGAGGACAGAGGATCACTTTCTCCTTCCAAGTTCCCTCAGAGGATAGAAGCACAATGCAAATGTGAGTCTAATGAATGGGAACTTCACCACTGAACCTCAGTTGCATTTGACTCTGCATTAGGGCTGGAATGAATATTGCATCTGATCATCCTTACTCTTGAAATCTTCTTTTCTGCAGGTGTTAGGACATGAATCTGAATCACTGCCTGAGTGTCCTAAAATTTGGCTTCCTACTTTTTTCTCTCTGATTGAATGAGCATCTCTAGTTAAGCACTAGCAAGAAAAAAGCAAATATGGTTATTGTCTTTCTCCCCCTGAAATTTCACCTTTACCAAAATGAAAGGGATCATACCAATCCCTTCAGTTGTCTTGTCACTTTAATTCCAATTCGTATGAGGGAAAGGTGGGTTGTGGGGCTCTGGTTATGCAAGTTTGCTTCCAGAAGGTATATGCAACGAAGCTCACCAACCCTTCCTCTTTCTGCCCTACCTTACCAAACAGCAGAGGCTCAAGAGGCCATAACACCAATGGAATGTCAAATCTTTAACCTTGACTCTAAGGAAAGCAGTCAACTTCCCTGAAATGTTAAGAGACTTTTCCAACTGGGAAAAAGAAGGGAGGATGTGAAAATAACATATGAAACCATCCTATCTTTGAGAATTTTCAAGGAAGTTGAGATGATGATCAAAAAATATTTATATCTGTACATGTGGATAAGGGGACTTCAATATACTATTATGGAAAGTAAAATGACTATTAAAGTGAAGCCTTTCTCATTCTAAATGTTGAAGAAGCTAGGTGTGGCAGTCCATAGAGTTGGACTTGGAGTTAGGGATACTTAAATTAGAAACCTGCTGTAAGTACTTACTTGCTTTGTACCTCAGGGCATGATATTTAACCTCTGTGTGTCTCAGAGTTGGAGTCATGTAATCCAAATCCCCCTTTTTATAGATGAAGAAACTAAAGCCCGCAGTGGTTATGTGACTTGCCAAATTTTACACAGGAAGCAAATGGGCAGAGCCAAGATTTCATAGGGTCATAGCTTTAGAGATATAAAGGGTCCTCAAGGTTTTCTAGTACAACCTCCTTTTTTTTTTAAGTGACTTGTGAAAGGTCCCTCAGGAAGTAATGGGCAAAACCTGGATTGAGAATGACGTCCTTTTATTCCAGAAGCAATACTCTCTACTGTCTCATACTGTCTCAAGAGAGGTAAAAGACAAGCATATAAAAAGTTAAGAAGCAATGAAAATTTAGGTCAATAGCAGAAAAAATATAACAAGACAGTAGATGATTACCTGCCAAAATTAATTCTCCAGGCAATACTTGTTCTAGGAAATCAGAGGAGTGATGGATCACTTCTGACTGGAGGTAGTCAGAGAAGACTTTATGGATGGAAGATCTTCAAGAGTGGATACCATCTGCATAGGTAGAGAGAAAAAAGATGGGATAATCTGAATGGAAGGATAACAGCAGAAAAGTACATAAGATACCCAGGGAACCTAAAATAAATTACTTTGCTGAAGCCAATAATTTGAGTTGGAGAGTAGTAGAAGTTAAAATTAGAGAGATGGGTAGTACTTATGAATGAAATGCCAGACTCAGGAGCTCAGATTTTTGTCCTGTAGATAATAGGAAATTACTGAAGGTTTCTAAGCAGAAGAGTAAATTGGTTAGACAATATTCTTTTGTTTTTGTTTTTTAGAAAAGCAAATGGCAGTATGTAGAATAAATTAGAGGATGGAGGAAGATGGGAGACAGAGAGATCAGTCTCTGCTCTCAAGCAGCTCACAGAGTAACAGGGGAGGCAACATACAAATATTTATGCACAAACAAGTTATACTCAGAATAAATTAGAAATAATATATTAATTAAATAATCTAAGAGGGAAGGCACAAGGATTAAGAGGAATCAGAAAATATTTCATGTAGATGGGATTTTGTCTGGGACTTGAAGGAAGCCAGGATGTGGAGATAAGAAAGAGGAGCATTCTGGGCATGGGGAACAGTCAGTAAAAATGCATAGAGTCAAGAGATAGAAAGACTTGTTTAATAGCAAGGAGGCCAGGGTCACTGGATCAAAGAGTATTCCATAGGGACTAAGGGGTTAAGAAGACCAGGAAGGTAGGGGAGGTACAATTTATGAAAGGTTTTGAAAGCCAGAGGATTTATATTTGATCCTGGAGGTGATAGGGAGTCACTAGAGTTTATTGAGTAGGAGAGTGACAGTCAAATGCATACTTTAGGAAGATAACTTTGACAGTATTTTGATTAAAAGTAAGGTAGATTGAGGCACAAACTTCCAAGTATGATCAATTTGTTGGTTAGCAATTTAGGACTGAATGAGGTCTCTCAGCTCTTTAGCAAGACAAAAAGGTCTATTATTGCCCCCAGGTTACAGTTAAGGAAATTGAAGCAAAAAGTGATTTGTCTAGTTACATAGCTAGGAAATATCTGAAGTTGGATAGGAACTCAGGTCTCTAAGTTAAGTACTCTGTCCTCTATATTATTTATCTGCCTCTGGACAAGTAGGATACAGGCTAGATAAACAGATTTTAGGATTATTAGTATTTAGATGATAACTTAATCTATGGGACCTGATGAGATCACTAAATGAAATAATATAGAGGAAAAGAGAAGCGGGGTCAGGATATTCAGATCAGTGGGCATGACCTGGGTGAAGATCCAGCAAAGGAGACTGAGAAGGAGAAGATGGTGGGAGTGATTCAAGGCTGAGGCTTAGTAGGGAAATACTGGAAATTTGATAAGAGGGCCATGGAATAAAGAGAAGAGAGTGAAGAATTGAATTGGCTCACCAAAGGGCCAAGTTGGGGAAAGAAGGGCAGATGGAGAGCTGATGGTACAGGAAATCACTGAGGGGACAAGGAATTGGAGGTAGTAATGTGGATTTGGAGTTGCAAGGCAGAGGGAGAGGTAGAATAATAGACAGGTTGCTATTGTGGAGTAATTTTGTATTCCTCACTTCAGTATGTTGCCAAATATTGCCATTTCTGCTTCTACATCATCTCTTATACTCATTCCTTTCCCTTTACTTACACAACCGGAAACCTCTCACTTTTTGCTTGGGTTCTTGCAGTAGCCTCCTAATTGGTCCTTCTGCCTTAAATATTCCTCCTCTCCAATCAATTCCCTCCTATAGAAGTGGTTTTCCTAACGTACAGGATTGAACATGTCACCCTCCTGCTCAGTATACTTTAATGGCTTTTTATTACCCAAAAGATCAAATAAACACTATTCTGGCATTTAAAACTTTTCTTAATCTGGCTTCAAACTCCTGTTTTAGACTTGTTACTCCATTATTCTTTCACACATTCTATGGTTAAACCAATATGTTCTATTCTATACTCAGGCTACCATTTTTATGACTTACTCTGGGTATTCTCCATTCCTGAGATGCTGCCCCTCCTTTCAATTTTCTTAGAATCCCCAATTTCTTCCAAAGCTCAACTCAAATGTTACCATCTACACGAAGTGTTTCCTGATTCATGCAGCTTCTAGTGGCTCCTCAAATTATGTTGCATTTTTGTTGTATATATTTAGGATAGTTTTATTTCTGTCTCTGTCTCTGTCTCTCACTCTCATTATCTCTTGTTTGTCCTGATTGCATATAAGTTCCTTGAAGACAGGAACTGCTTCTTTTTTGTCTTTGTCTTTGTGTCTTTAGCACCTGGAATACCTGGAATAGTAAGGGGACCATTTTGTTATTGTTGAGTCATTTTCAGTCATATTCAGCTTTTTATGACCCCATCTGGGTTTTTCTTGGCAAGGATACTGAAACAATTTGCCATGTCCTTTTCCAGCTCCTTTTATATATGAGGAAACTGAGGCAAATAGGGTTAAGTGACTTGCCCAGAGTCATACAGCTAGTAAGTGTCTAAGTCTAGTTTAGAACTCAAGGAAGAGGAGTCTTCCTGACTCCAAGCTTGGCACTTTATCCACTGAACCTAGCGTGTACTTATTAATTTATTGACTGATTGATTGGCTCAAAGATTTTGAGTTGGAACAACCAAGGAATGGAGGTAAGCCTGAGGATCCAGCTTTAGGAGAGAGATGAATTCAGTTGTACATGGTCTGTGTTTAAAGCAATGGTAGAACATTTAAGTGGAAGACATAGAGAGGGAGAGAGAGGAGAGAGAGAGACACCTACCTGCCCCTCTATTTGAATTTGACAACAGTTTAGATATTATCAACAGTGATTTTACCAGACTGGATGTGTATGATGAAATCATTGTAAAAAAAAAATACATGGCAGTTGAGTTGCCAGGGGGAAAAATGATCATTGGAGATTGTAGTTTATTTTGGATGTTAAAAATGCAAACCCTGGGTTAGTGAAGTAGAAAATAAATTTTGTGCAACATAATACAACTAAACTTTCATATTGACTCACAAAATATTAAAGTATCTTTTAAAAAAATTCATTAAATTTTGCTTGGCATTACTCATTAGTCATATTACTGATTGGATTCATGATAATAGTTAAAAATACTTGCTTTGTAGGAATCACATTTCTATAAAACCTGCAAATTCTGATTATAATTTTTTAGATTTTAAGTATTTAAATGCAACTAATAAAAGCAAACTACATCTTCTTCATTTTTCTCCTCAGACATTTTATGACTAGTTTTGCTGGAGAGTGAAATGAATAAATTGTTTTAAAATGGAAGCTATAACATACTTGGGAATGTATCTACAAAACTGACCCAGTTTAATTATAAAACACTATTTGAAACTCTCCTATTAAACAGCAAAATAGAAATCTTGAGAATCAAAAGAGAGATTGATAAAATAAATATAAGTAGGAGCCCCTTAAAAGTAAAACAATAAAATAAACTACTAAACAATTTGATTTATTATTTTTTAAAACTTTTTATAAAAATATGAATTGCTCTTATTAGTAGGAAATACAATACTTAAGTAAGCCTATCTTAGAAAAATATATTAAACAAGTCATAAATGAGCTCTCTAAGATCAAAAAAATACAGGACCAGATGGATTTATAAGAGAATCTTACCAAATATTTAAAGAAAAATTATGTCTAATACTATGTAAATTATTTAAAAAATAAGGAAAGAGTTCAACTAAAATTTTTCTCTGATACAAATATTGTCAATCCATAAACTGTGGAGAGTTTCCTTAATGAAAATTAATGCAAAATTTAAAAATACTTGCAAAAGATATTATAGCAATATAACACAAAGATCATACATTATGACCCATATGCATTTGTAGTAGAAATATATGACTGGTTCAATGTTAGGAAAAATTAGCTTAATTTAGTATATTGATAAAAACTCCCAAAAAAGTCCCTATGATTAATTCAATGGGTCCAGAAAAAACTTCCAAAAAAAATACAAAAACTATTCCTATTTTTAAATAAGGGACATATTAGAAAACAGAAATAAAAAGAGACTTCTTTAAAATGATAAGTAGCAGTTATGTAAATTCAAGATCAAACATTACCTGCAATGAGGTTAAGCTAGATTCTATCCAAGAAGATTAGGGGTGAAGCAAAGATGTCTATTATCACATTACTATTCAACATTTTATGGAAATGCTAGCTGTAGCAATAAAATAATAAGAAATTGAAGGAATAAGTATAGAAAATGAGAAAACAAAACTCACTTTTTGTAGCTGATATGATGGCTCACTTAAACTTACGATATGAAAGGCTTAATATTAAGCACTTTATAATTATTATCTCATTTGATCCTCACAGCAACCCTTGGAGGTAGGTACTCTCATTATCCTCATTTTGCAGATGAGGAAAATGAAGCTGAGAGAGATTAGGTGATTTGCTCGGGATCACACAGCTAGACCAGAATTAAATTTAGGTATTCCTGACTCCAGGTGAGGGGCTCTATCTACTATGACACTTGCTGAAAAGTTGCAAAAAACTACCAGAATCACCAGCATTCTCTATATTACTAACAAAACCTAGCAAGAAGTGATAGAAAGAAAAATTCCATTTAAAATAATTATGGATAGTAGAGAATACTTGGGAGTCTACCTATAAGACATAAAGAAGAACTATATAAACACAATTCATAGTCATACAAATAAAGATATCTAAATAATTGGAGAAATGTTAATTGTTTATGTGTAGGATGAGTCAATACAATTAAAAATGACAATACTACCTAAATTATTCATTTATATAGTCATACCAATTAGGCTGGTAAAGTATTAGTTTATACAGGTAGTAAATAATAACAAAAGTCATCTGGAGGAAAAAAGGTCAAGAATATCAAAGGAATGCAAAAAAAAATGAGAAGGAAGGGTACCCAGCAGTTCCAGATCACAAACTATACTATAAATCTGTACTTTTCACAATGATTTATTACTAGGTAGGAAATATGAGAAGTTGATTAGTAGAACTGATCAGGTATACAATAATATAGAATCAAATGAGCATAGTAACTGCTTTTGATAGACCCAAAGATTCCAGCTATTGAGGCAAGAAGCCACTATTTGACAAAAACTATTGTGAAAACTGGAAAGCAGTCTGGCAGAAATTAGCCATAGAACAATATTTTTCACAAGTATACCAAAAAAATCCCAAATTTGCTGTATGAATTAAACACAAATAATAACATAAGTAAATTAGTTGAGTAGGGAAGAAATTACTTGTCACATCTGTGATTAGAGGAAGAGTTCATGACCACATGAGACAGAGAAGTTAACAGCAATAATAAGGGATAATTTTATTTGCATAAAATTGAAAAGTTTTTGCAGAAACAAAACCAATGCATCTAAAATGATAAAGAAAATGGGAGAGCTGAAAAAAATCTTTGTAGCAAGTTTCTCTGATAAAGGTTTAATTTTAAATATATATAGGGAATACACTCTACAGGAATAAGAATCATTCCTCTATTGATAAATAGTCAAAGGATTTGAATAGACAGTTTTTAGAGGAAGAAATCCAAGCTATCAATAGACATGTACAGTCCTTTAGATCACTGTAGAAAAATGCAAAGTAAAACAAATCTGTGGTACCATACCATAAATTTTCAGATGGCCTAAGATGACAAAAAAGGAAAATGACAAATTCTAGGTAGTATATGGGAGAACAGATATTTTAATATATTCTTAGTGGAGCTGTGAACTAGATAAACCATTCTAAAGAAAAAAATTCAAAACTATGCCCAGAACATTATTAAACTATACTTTCTCTTTGACTCAGTAATATTACTGCTAGGTCTATACACCAAAAAGATTAATGGTCTCATATGTACAAATGTGTATATATATATATATATATATATATATATATATATATATATATATATACTTTGAAGTCTTTGGACTTCAAAGCCACATGAGGATACATCAATAGATGATAATGCACAAAGAAAGAGTCATTCTCGGTCACCGAGAGACTACCACTACTATATATATATATATATATATATATATATATATATATATACATATACATAAGCTCTTTTTGTGGTGGTAAAGAAATGGAAACTAAAGAGATGTGGATTATTAATTGAACAAATTATAGAATATGAATGATGAAATATTATTGTGTTGTAAAACTTGATGAAGAGGACAATTTCATAAAAATATGATAATATTTATATGTACTCTTGTAAAGTGAAGAGAGAAAAACCAGAAGAACAATCTACACAGTAGTAACAATATTTTAAAAAAATCAACTTTGAAAGAATTAGTAACTTTGATCAACATAATAACCCATCATGATTTTAAAGTACTAATGATAAAACATGCCATTCACATTCAGACAGAGAACTTTTGGACTCAGTGCAGAATGAATCATATTTTTTCTTTCTTTTTAAAAAAACATGGATAATATGGAATTTTGATTTGCATAAATGCATATTTATAATGAGTACATTTTTCTTGTCTTCTTACTGGGTAGTCTGGTAGAGGTAGGGATTGAATTTGAAACTGTAAAAAGAATTTTTTAAAAGTTCTCACTTTAAATAATAAAGCTAACAGAACATAAAACAGTATTTGCAAAAATGAAGACCTAAATAATCAGAGAAACACTAATTGCACATGGATAGGTCAAGTCAATATAAAAAAGATAATTTTACCTAAATTAAATAATTTATTGCTATATTAATTAATCTTCCCAAAGAATAGTTTATTAAGGTAGAAAAATGAGATAGAAATTTATATGGAAGATGAAAAGTCAAGAATTTCAAAGGTAATGACAAAAAAAATGGAAAGGAATAGAGTCTATCAACACTGGATCTCAAATTGTGCTACAAAGAAGTAGTTACCAAAACATTTTGGTACTGATTAAAAAAAGAGGTTAATGAGGGGAACAGATTAGGTACAGAGCATACAGAATTAAGAAAAATTAAGAAAAAGTTGCATAATATTTGATAAATCCAAAAAAAAAAAACCATTTACTGGAAGAATGACTGACTCTTTGACAAAAACTGAAAGGGAAACTGGATAACTATATGGTAGAAATTAGGTTTAGACTTGCACACTATTTGCCAACACAAATTCCAAGTGATAAATGACCTAAATATAAAAGGTCACATCACAAACAAATTAGAGGAACAAGGAAGAAATCACTTTTCAGCTCTATGCCTAGAGGGAGATTTCATGACTAAACAAGTGATAGAGTGGATTACAGAAGATAAAATGGACATTTTTCATTATATAAAGTTAAACCGTTTTTTTTTTTTGCATAAATAATCCAGGTAAAAATTAGAAGAGAAGCAGATAACAGTAAAATTGTTGCAACAAGTTTCTCTGATAAAAGTCTAATTTTCAAGATATATAATGAAATAATCTAAATTTAAAAAATTAAGCACCATTTCCCAATTGATAAATGGTCAAAGAATATAGAGTTCTAAAAGAAAGAAACCCATGCTATCAATAATCATAGGGAAAAGTACTCTCACTCATCAATAATTGGAGAATTACAAACGAAAGGAACTTTTAGGTTTCACCCTCACATCTATAAGACAGGCATAGATGAAAAAAGAGAAAAATGACAAGTGTGAAATGATCTGTGGGAAAAATAAACATATTAGTGTACTGTTGATGGAGCTCTCAATTGGTTTAGTCATCTGGAACGCAATTTGGAAATATGATTAAAAAGTTACCCAACAGGGCATATTCTTTGACCTAGCTACACCACTAACAGGTATATGCCTCCTAAAAAACAAAGAAAGAGAAAAAACATCTATATATACCAAAATAGTTATAGTAGCTCTTTCATGGAAGTCAAAGAATTGAAACCAAGGGCATATCCTCCTATTGCAAAATAACTGAACAAATCATGGTATATGCCTGTAATGTAATATTATTGTGCTTTAAGATATGATGAAATAGATAATTTCAGAAAAATCTGGAAAATTCTTTATGAACTGATGTAGAGTGAAGTAAGCATGACTAAAAGAATAGGCTATATAATTATAACAACACTATAGAAAACATCTCTGAAATATTTTAGAACTTTAATAAATATAATTAACCATGAATTTAAAAGAATGAGTTGAAACATGTCAGTTACCTGCTGACAATGAGAGGACAAGCTTAAAATGGAGAAAGAGATATAAATTTTTGGATAATGTAAGAACTTGTTTTGCCAGATGATATAGATATGTATTGAGGGATTTGTTTTTCAAAGTAAAAAAAATTTTTTTTCTCATTTGGGGTGTGTGTGGAGAGAGAGAGAGAGAGAGAGAGAGAGAGAGAGAGAGAGAGAGAGAGAGAGAGAGAGAGAGAGAGAGAGCATTGGACCTGTAGTCAGAAAGACCACAGTGTTTTGAGTACTGAATATGGAGTCAGAAAGACCTGAGTTCAAATCTAGTTTCAGATATTAGCTAGCTGTGTCTCTGGGCAAATCACTTAACTTCTTTTGGCCTCATTCCTCAGCTATAAAATGGGAATAATAATAGCACCTACCTCTCAAGGTTGTGAGGATAACATGATATAATATTTATAAGGTATTTTGGATTACTATTATTGTTACTGTTATGGGCCATTTCTTATATAATACTTTTCTGAAACTAGAGACTGTGATTTGGTGGGTTAACAAAATTCTTCTCATGAAGATATCTCATTAGCCTTGAGGACTTGGGATCATTTTACTCTGACAATATATCTTGGCAGGTTGTAACGAATAGCACAGGCTGTCACAGATCTTTCTTGCAAGGTAGGAGTATAAGTTTGTTAAACATTGGAGTAGAGTCTGGACCTATGATTTTATTGGTATGAAGAACTCTTAGGTGAGGAAACTCCTACTTATGTAGGTCAGCACTTTCTCTGCAACTTATATTAGAGAGTTGCCTAGAGCAAAGGTGTCAAACTCAATGACCCAGAAAGCAGCAGTAAAACACCTTAGTGTAGCCTGAACAAAATTAAAATATAATTGGTAAATGTTTTACAAGATAATACAACATATTGTTGTTTAGTTCTTTGGGTCATGTCCTACTCTTCAGGGCAGCATTTGGGATTTTCATGGCAGAGTTACTGGAAATGGTTTGCCTTTTCCTTCTCCAACTATATAACACAGATAATGCTAATTTGTAGTTTTCTAAAACAATATGCAAAGCCTCAGGATTTATTTCTACTTGAGTTTGACACCACTGGCTCAGTGCTTTGCCCAGAGTCAAAGCCAATAGTACGTGTTAGACCTGAACCTATGTCTTTGGACTTTTAGGAAAGTTACATATACAGTATAATATCTAGGGCAACTAAGTGGTACAGGGATAGAATTTGGAACCTGGAGTCAGAAAGACTTATCTTCCTGATTTAAAATCTTGTTTTAGACTCTTTCCAGTTGCATGATCCTAGGCAAGTCACTTAACCCTGTTTGTCTCAGTTTTCTCATCTGTAAAATGAGCTGTAGAAGGAAACAGGAAACACTTTGGTATCTTTGCCAAGAAAACTCCAAATGGGGTCACAAAGAGCTGGACAGGCCTGAACAATGATACTCTGCCTCTCTCTCTTTTTTTTTAATTTTATAATATTTTATTTGATCATTTCCATGCATTATTCATTGAAGACAAAGATCATTTTCTTTTCCTCCGCCCCCCACGCCCCATAGCTGATGCATGATTCCACTGGGTATCACATGTGTTCTTGATTCGAACCCATTGCCATGTTGTTAATATTTGCATTAGAGTGTTCATTTAGAGTCTCTCCTCCGTCATGTTCCCTCAACCGCTGTAGTCAGGCAGTTGCTTTTCCTCGGTGTTTCTACTCCCACAGTTTGTCCTCTGCTTATGAATAGTGTTTTTTTCTCCTAGATCCCTGCAGATTGTTCAGGGACATTGCATTGACCCTAATGGAGAAGTCCATTACGTTCGATTATACCACAGTGTATTAGTCTCTGTGTACAATGTTCTCCTGGTTCTGCTCCTCTCGCTCTGCATCACTTCCTGGAGGTCGTTCGAGTCTTCATGGAATTCCTCCACTTTGTTATTCCTTTTTGCACAATAGTATTCCATCACCAACATATACCACAATTTGCTCAGCCATTCCCCAATTGATGGGCATCCCCTCATTTTACAATTTTTGGCCACCACAAAGAGCGCAGCTATGAATATTCGTGTACAAGTCTTTTGCTCCATTATCTCTTTGGGGTACAGACCCAGCAGTGCTATGGCTGGATCAAAGGGTAGACATTCT
The DNA here is from genome assembly GCF_027887165.1 of Monodelphis domestica. Taxonomy (NCBI): domain Eukaryota; kingdom Metazoa; phylum Chordata; class Mammalia; order Didelphimorphia; family Didelphidae; genus Monodelphis; species Monodelphis domestica. The sequence continues at coordinate 342,948,933 of NC_077228.1, read as the reverse complement.
TTTATCGCCCTTTGGGTATAGTTCCAAATTGCCCTCCAGAATGGTTGGATCAGTTCACAACTCCACCAGCAATGAATTAATGTCCCTACTTTGCCACATCCCCTCCAGCATTCATTAATTTCCTTTGCTATCATGTTAGCCAATCTGCTGGGGATGAGGTTATACCTCAGAGTTGTTTTGATTTGTATCTCTCTGATTATAAGAGATTTAGACCACTTCTTCATGTGCTTATTAATAGTTTTGATTTCTTTATCTGAAAACTGCCTATCCATGTCCCTTGCCCATTTATCAATTGGAGAATGGCTTGGTTTTTTTAACAATTGATTTAGCTCTTTATAAATTTGAGTAATTAAACCTTTGTCAGAGGTTTTTATTAAGATTTTTTCCCAATTTGTTGTTTCCCTTCTGATTTTAGTTACATTGGTTTTGTTTGTACAAAAGCTTTTTAATTTGATGTAGTTGAAATTATTTATTTTACATTTTGTGATTTTTTCTATGTCTTGCTTGGTTTTAAAGTCTTTCCCCTCCCAAAGGTCTGACATGTATACTATTCTGTGTTTACCCAATTTACTTATGATTTCCTTCTTTATGTTTAAGTCATTCACCCATTTTTAATTTATCTTGGTGTAGGGTGTGAGGTGTTGATCTATTCCTAAACTCTCCCACACTGTCTTCCAATTTTCCCAGCAGTTTTTATCGAAGAGTGGATTTTTGTCCCAAAAGCTGGGATCTTTGGGTTTATCGTATACTGTCTTGCTGAGGTCGCTTTCCCCCAGTCTATTCCACTGATCCTCCTTTCTGTCTCTTAGCCAGTACCAAATTGTTTTGATGACTGCTGCTTTGTAATATAGTTTGAGGTCTGGGACTGCAAGGCCCCCCTCATTTGTGTTTTTTTTTTCATTATTTCCCTGGATATCCTTGATCTTTTGTTATTCCAAATGAACTTTGTTATGTTTTTTTCTAAATCAGTAAAGACATTTTTTGGGAGTTCAATGGGTATGGCACTAAATAGATAAATAAGTTTGGGTAGGATGGTCATTTTTATTATATTGGCTCATCCTATCCATGAGCAGTTAATGTTTTTCCAATTGCTCAAGTCTAGTTTTAGTTGTGTGGCGAGTGTTTTGTAGTTGTGTTCATATAGTTCCTGTGTTTGTCTCGGGAGATAGATTCCTAGGTATTTTATTTTGTCTAAGGTGATTTTGAAGAGGATTTCTCTTTCTAGTTTTTGCTGATACTCTGCCTCTCTTATTTATTTATTCATTAAAAAAAACCCTTATATTCTATCTTAGTATCAATTCTAAGGCAGAAGAATGGCAATGGCCAGGCAATGAGGGTTAAATGACTTGCCTAGGGTCACATTGTTAGGAAGTGTATGAGGCCAGGTGCTTCCCACTCTAGGCCTGGTGCTTTTTTGACTGTACTATCAAGCTGCTCCAGAGAACTAAAAATTTTTATTTTTCAGTTGTGTCTAATTCTTCATGACCCCATTTAGACTTTTCCTAACAAAGACATTGGCGTGGTTTCCCTTCTTCAGTTCATTTCATAGTTGAAGAAACAGACAAATAGGGTGAAGTGACTTGCCCAGAAAATCATACAGTTAGTAAATATCTCAGGCCAGATTTGAATTCAGAAAGATGAGTCTTCCCGGCTCTAGGACTGGCACTCTATATCCACTATACCATCTAGCTGCCCCTCACTCTGCCTCTCTTAGAAAGCATACAGAATTCAAATATACACTTGCCATACTGAGGGAAATTTTAGCTCACAAGGTATGCAAAGTACTTTTCATTAAAATGAAACTTTTCTTATTCAACTAATACTTTTGCGATAGGAACTTGACTTAACTTCTCATTGTAAAGAGAAGTTAAGTAAAGCAGAAAAGACAGATGTAGACATACAATGAATAGGGCTAAAGTTAACAAGAAGAAGACACATACAGCAAGGATAGGATAGTATATTGGGGAGAAAGCTGTAGACTACAATCTGCCATTGAAGGACCTGCGAAGATAGCATAGAACAAAAATACTATCACAGAGCCTCATTGGATCGTTTTTTTGTTTTTTTCCTGTATTGTCTTGGAGATACTTGTTAAGCTGAAAAAGCAAGAGAGTTTCTGAACATCTAAGCTCTCAAGGTAAGCAAGAGGCCTCTGAATAAGAGGAAAGTGATGGTGATGAATAGAAGGAAAGTGCTAAGAGAAAGAAAGAGGAAAGGAGACAGAAAGATAGAAAGACAGACAGAGACAGAGAGAAACAGAGAGAGAGAGAGAGAGAGAGAGAGAGAGAGAGAGAGAGAGAGAGAGAGAGAGAGAGAGAGAGAGAGAGGGAGAGAGAGAGAGAGAGAGCATACTTTTTAATTTACAGACTATATTTTTCAGACCAGAGAATACATAGATATCATTGGTACTTCCTATTTTCCATGTGGTGATCTATGGAAGTACCCTTTACTCTGTCACATCTCTTTCTCTTTAAGTCTGTCCTTTAAGTATTTGTTTCTTTTCTCCATGCCTAAATTAGATGGGAGCATTTCAGTATCTTCTTCAAGGAATAGCTTAATTTGCTAAGGAATGACTGTGTGGGGAAAACACCTATGGGAGCCTACTATAAATTTGTTCTGGGAATTTTAGACTATCTTTGTACAGTTTTTCTGGGTCAATTTCTTTTAATCCTATTTTAAGGCATAGATAATATGCTCATCACATTTGTAGATGATACAGTTTTGCAGGAGCTAAGTTACACAAAATGATAGAGAAATGATCTAAAAGGAATTGGACACCCTAAATACTGGGCAAAATTAGATAAGATAAAATTTAGTAGAAATGAATTTAAAATTTATACTTTAAAGACCAACTTTACTAGTAAAATATGATCACATGGGGAGCATAGTTAAACAACAGTTTGACTGAAAAAAGATCTGGGATTTTTAAGTGTAAACTCAATATGAATAAACAGTATGACATGACATCTAAATAAGTTAATGTAATCTGAGTTGACATTTAAAAAGGCATAGTGCCCAGAAATAGGAAACTATGCTGAAATATATTTTAGGAAGGACATTGACAAACTGTACAGTGTCCAAAGGAGGACAATCAGAATGGTAAAGGACCTTTGGTTCATGTCATATGAGTATTGGTTGAAGGAACTGTGGATTTTTAGTCTGGAGAAGAGAAGTTTTAGGAGGGGGGTGATACTGGTATTAAGGTATTTCTTTGACTCTGGTTTTCCATAATACAAAACTGGCCTAGCTAACTTTCAACGTGGCCATGTGGTCAGTACCTTCAGGGAGGGTAGTATATGGAATGTATATAAGAAAAGATCAGAAATAGAAACTGTTTTCTAAGTTAAAGAACATATTTAAGATGGACAAGTGAACCAAATTATTATAACAGAATTCTGAAGTGGTTAACTGGCCCAGTAATTTTGGTAGTCTGAGATATATAACATCCGAGATAATGTTCAAGAGTCCAGCTCAAGAATCTGTCCTCCCATAACACTGTATATGACCAACTATGTGAAGGTAATCTTTTTCATTGTTGTTGTTCATCCATTTCAGGAATGTCCAGTTCTTTTAGATCAGGTTAAGAAGGTTTGATTAATATTAAATTCTTACAAATAAAAAGATATGCAATGAAAAAAAATGATGTTTTGGAATGGATAAACAATAAACAATTAGCTATCATGCCCATCCACTTAAATCTCTTTTTCCAGCTAACTATTCCCATATTCTTCAATTAATCCTCATATGCCATGTAATCAAGGACCTTTACCATTTGCCTACTTGGTTTCCCTACTGTGGACATTCTCTAGTTTGTAAATTCCTTTCTCATACAGTGATTCCAGAAAACAGAGCAAAATCTTTCAGATGGCATTAATGGCAAGAGGCTCTGATGGAGGATGATGGTCCTGTTTAGGGCTCTGTGGTCACAGTAAAGCAATAACTTCTCTTTTTCTTTGTTAATTGAACTATGGCAGGGGAGATGGAGGACCAGATAAACTCTTTTTTCCCCTAATTTTTTCCTAGACTATTTTATAAAGTAATAATTTCTGGCTTGGGTAAATTTGATCCAATTCAATCCAATTGATATTTATTATGCTCCTATTATTTGTTTTCTGGGGAAGCAAAGAGAAAAATGAAACAATAGTCAGTGTTTAGACCTAGCCAGTAGAATTTTGCATTCCCAGAAGTCAATTAATTGCATATGTAGGCAAGTTCTCAGTATTAACCACAAAAGAGTTATTCTAATAATCCTGGCAGTAGGGATGGGAAATGCTATGATTTGAGAAGGACAAATATTTCTGACTGCATATAGCAACTGTCTACTCTGCTATGATTCCACAGTGCTGAAGTAGAATATGACCTTTACAGAGTCCTATTTATTGACATTACAAAATGCCAGATTTCTAGTATCAAGGTATTGCTGTCATCACTGAGATAGTTATTTGCAGCCTGAGAATTGTACATTGCTTTCTGATTTAGACTCTCAGAGATTTGATCTTCTGGATTGTAGATGTGTATTTGTGATCACATTCCTGGATAAACTCAGGCAGGTGGATAGAAACCTCTACTTGTGCTAATTCATCATAGATAAATCCTCTAAAAATTGGCCATTGTGGATAGGTGTATCTTATACAAAATCCTGACAGGTTCCAGAAAGAGTTGATATATTCTACCATACTTCCTTGCCTATGCTAGAGCTGAGGGATACAGAGTTTGACAATTTGAGACCAAGGGCACGTCAACTGGAGGAATCCCTCCCTTCTGCCTAATAGCAGGTTGGTGAGTTGAGCATGATCCAGATGGAAGCCTACATCACCAGAAAGAATATTACAAAGGCTACCTTAGGCTATGGGGAATTCCCAAGGATGGATGGAAGTTCTTCAACAATTAATATTGAGACAGTTATCTTGTTTCATGAATGAAAGGAACCAGGAAGCTAAAAGCCCTCTTGGCAGACCAGAAAATTGACCCCATTCGCTTTGAGAGTCACTAGTTTGTTTTCTGAAAGGCTGTGAGTGCTCCTCAGAGCACAGCCAGCCCTGTGTCATTGGTGAAGCATTGTAAGTGGTTGCTGCTTCATTGCAATCTTTGAGTCCTTCCAGAGAACTTGCATTGGAGGCAGCAAAACTGAGAATAGTACTGGCTGTTTCAGCACTGAGATAGTGGACAGTGCCTCTGAGAGACTGCATCATTGTACCTTTGCTTGTACTAGGGACAATGTTCCTTGGGTGAATATGGAAGAGAAAAGGCATGTCATTTTGTTAAAGAAACCAATTTTTGCATCTTTTGGGAATTTGGATTGTTTACAGAAGAAGAATAAAATGGATTTAAGCTTTGAGGGTGTGGGGAGGGTTATGGGACCCCAGTTAAAGGACTTAGGAGCTATACAGTGCCAACCCTTCATTTTACGGATAGGAAATCTGAATTTGAGAGAGGTTACAAGTATAGGTCACAAGTTGATAGAGGCAGCATTCGTGACATCTGGGTGGTATAGTGAATAGAATGCTAGCCTCAGACATTCAGCAGCCATGTGTCCTGGGAAAATCACTGAACCTCTCAACCTCAATTTCTTAAATATTTATAAAATACAGCACCTGTCAAATAAGGTTGTGGTGAAGATCAGATAATTTGTAAAGAATCACTAGTCTAATAGATAAATTAGAGAGAGAAGAATAAGATGGAAAATTGGCTTTAGGGAACTTTCCATCTTATGCTGCTCTCTTTAATTTCCCTATTACATTAGGTACTGTGGAAAGAACATCAGCTCTGGAGATAAGAAGCCCTGGGTTCAAATCCTACTTCTGATGCTTGCTACCCATATATAATTTAGGTCAAGTCACAATGCCTCCTATTGTCTCTCTGGGCCAGAACTTCACCATTTATAAAATGATGGAATTGGACTGTATGATCTCTGAGATCCCTTTTGGCTCCAGATGTCTAGTCCTATGTTAAGTGCTTTGCAAACTTGAAAGTACTTTTAAATGTTAGCTGTTAGTACTGAATCTAGGTCCTATCACCTAACTCCAAATCTAGTGCTCTTTTCTATGGTAATAGTCATCTCTGGATTTTTAAAGGAGAAGTCTCCCTGATAAGGTTATGTCTTTTTCTCTTTTTTGCATGCACTAACTTATAGGGATAGCTCAGGTGTCTGTGTGTCCCTCTCCCTGTGCTCGGTATATTGTCTTATGCATTGTTCTTGCAGGTGTCAATATTCTAGTAAGGGATGAATATGTGATGAAAACAAAACACTTAAAGACAGGGTCATCTTCTTTTCCAATATAGTATAGTTTCTTGTATTCTTCTTATGGGGCAATGCACATATATTATTATGCAATGAGGACACAGCTAATGGAGCAAGACAGTTTTAAAGATCCCAGCTATAACAGCTGCAGGGTGGGGGAGTTTAGCTGTTTTTGTTTTAAAAATTTGCCAGATTTCAATAGAATTTAAGCTCCTTGAGAGCTGGGAAGAGAACTGAGAAGCTGCCCTCATAGAATCCTTGAATACTTTTTATCAGGCTTTTGTAGCCTTGGTTCTGACCTGATTCCTGCCTGGTCTACTTACTCACCCCTATAACTCTGCATGACCATCATAACGTAATCCTCTCATTAAATGAAGAGGTCAAAACATTTGCTATGAACAAAGATGAGGCAGGCAGTGAGTGGACAAGGTTTGAAACAAATAGCCTCACGTGGGAAGTGTGAGAGATAAGCCAGAGATGATTCTAAGCACTGCTATGCAGCAGTGAGGATTAGGTGGGAATTAGTGAATTAGTAGTGGGCTTCGTCAAGGTGGCTACACGACTCTCTAACACCTCAACTTGAGAAGGTAGAATAAAAGCAACTGGTGAGAGTGATTCACTGTTGGGGATTAGTATCAACACTCTAGATGATTAAGAGGTAAGATTACGGTATTAGTGAAAGGAACATTAACGGGACTGACCACAGGGTCTAGGCTTATTAGGGAGTCAGACGGAAGTTGAACGGTACTACCTATCTACCTATATGTTGGATTTCCTCTTCTCCCATGTAAGCTCCTTTAGGTCAGAGACATTTTTGCTCTTTCCCCCCCCATTTGTTAGAGTACTTATGTACCTAGCATATTGTAAGGCCCTGATAAATGCTTGTTGAATTGAATGAAATAATTCAGTAACTCAGAGAAGGGAGGACAAGATTCATATAGATGAAACGATGATGATAATAACTAACATTTGTATGACATTTTAGTACTTTTTATATATGCAATGTAGAGCATATGGTCTAGGCTCTTTCAAACTGGACCCGGGCTGACAATTTGGACTCCTAGAATTCAGCTAGTTACTATTCCCCTCAAGATTCTACTTATCAGGTGGCTAGGTGGCTCAGTGGATTGAAATCCAGGAAGAGAGAGAGAGATAGAGACAGAGAGAGACAGACAGAGAGACAGAGAGAGACAGAGAGACAGAGACAGAGAAAGAGAAAGAGAGAAAAAAGAGAAAAAGACAGAGAAGCAGAGAAAGAGAGAGACAGAGACAGAGACAGAGAGAGAGAGAGAGAGAGAGAGAGAGAGAGAGAGAGAGAGAGAGAGAGAGAGAGAGAGAGAGAGAAGAAAGAGCAGGCTGAGGAGGAAGGAATTTACAGATACTTGTCTTGCTGTCTGTGAGGATCCCAATGCCATCTCTGCAGGACGCTCCCCACTGTGTCCAACACAGAGCCAGCTGGAGTCCCTATGAGAAGTTAGGAACTGATTTTTTTAGACAGCATAAATAAGGATTGTTAAAGGGAAAGAAGTCAGAAAGTTTGGGGGGTGAAATTAGAACTCCCTTGCTTTTTCCTGTTTTTAGACAAGAGAGTCTTGGGTTTGACTATCTATATCTATATAAGTATACATGTATATACATATACATACACGTTCTTTTCTCTCTCTTTTCTTAGTTATCAAGTCTCTGATTTGGAGAATTCAGCTGCTTTGGAAATGTGATTGATATACAAACCAATAATTTGCAAACAATCGAATTTCATTCAGTAGATATTTATTAAGCATCAACTATTTGCAAAGAGCTATGTTATGGAGATGGGGAATACAAATACAAAAATGAAGACATCCCTGCCCTCAAACAGCTATAGTCTACTGGGTTGAGGTATATATTATGTCTCTATGGAAATAAATACAAAATATATTTAAAAGATAGAAAATTATCCCAGTGGGAAAATGTTAACAATGGATGTTTAGGAAATGCCTCTGTAATAGGTAACACCTGGGTTGTATCTTGATGAGAGCTAGGATTCAGAGGGAGGTAGAAGTGGGGAGGGATTTCATTCTGGTCATGTGCAAAGGCACAAAGGTGGGAGTTGAGATATTGTGAACAATGAGCTGGCCAATTTAACTATAACAGAGGAAATATATATGCAAGGGAATAATATGAAATTAGATTTGGATGATAGATAGGAGTTAGATTGTGAAGGATCTTAAATGCCAGATGTAGGATTTTGTATTTTTTCTTAGATGAAACAAGGAGTTATTTACTATTTTTCAGGAGCAGGGTGATATTTCTTCTTTGTCAACTCAGCAATGGCCTGCAGAAAAATGGCTGGTAATTCAGATGCTTCCTGCAATAATGATTTCCTTGAATAGTTCTGTTTCTAACTCCCTAAGAGCTCACTTAAATTCCCTTGTGTCTTTATACAGTCATGTCAGTACATTTTGCTGTTAAATATTCATTTTTAAAAGCTGCGGTTTGTAAAAGAATCTGCACATGGGAAAAATGCTAATAAAGCTGGATAGGAAAAGAGTCTTTCAGTTTGGGGCTAAGGCAGTTACACCCTGTGTTACTTTCCCTTTGTGAAGGGTTTGTTAGCACAGTCTCTATAGATAATGAAAAGCTCATTACTCTGCTTTGCTGTGCTTTCCTAACCTTTCAGGAACTTGTCAAAAGGGGAAAAAATTTCAAGGGGCCTTATTCCAATCAGGAAAATAATTAGTATTCTGATGGACATTTGGTATCTGATTTCCCTAAGGGTTTGGTTCCTGGACTCTAATTGTGAGCCTGGACTTTGACTTCCTGATCAGGCATATGCTTTGGGAGAAGGATGATACCAAAATAGGGTTACAGAAATAGATGGAAACAAACAGAGCAAAAAGAGGAAGGAAGAGAAATGGAGATGAAGAGATTGAGCTAGAGATGGAAAAAAGAGAACTAGAGGCAGGGAGATAAGGTAGGGATATATACACATATAAGGAAAAAGGAAGAGAGAGAAATATAGATATCTATTTAAAGGGAGAAATAGTCAGGGAAGAGAGAAAGATGGAGGCAGAGAGAAATAGAGATGGAAAGATAGGAGCTAGAAATAGAAATACATATGAGACAGAGATAAGGATGTAGAGCTAGCAATGTAGATATAGATAGAGACTGATTTTCTCCTTGTCACTCTTTCCTTATATGTCGGAGAGTAAAGCAGCCCTTTGCAATCAAAGAAAGCTCTCAATCGAAACAAAATCCCATCGTGCCTGCCCTCTGACCTCAGTCACTGCGGTGAGCCAGTAATCACACCCTCCACAAAGGGAGATGGCAAATTATTGATCCCTGAAAACAACTTTGGTTATCTGTTTCCGGGCTGCACGTTATTTTTTCTCGGGAGAAGAAAGATATTGTCTTTCTAAAGATGGCCACTCCTCTCTTTTTAAAGATGGCCACTTCCATCTCTCTTGGGTTTGTGCTTTTTTTTTTTTACATGTAAATACAAGAGGGAAAATATTTAAAATCTTCCCTGTGCCATTGAAAACAAGGTTCTTTATGTATTCAGGCATAGGCATTGTAGTTGTGCTTTCACAGGTTTGGCGCACCATCTAGTGGTAAAGATGAGATTTCATCATAGAAAGACAAAATTAGAAGGATGATTTTGTCTCCTTTTCTTGTCTAAGGACACTAAGGAGATGCTTATAAGAAAAGCGGCCATTTATTCTATTCATTGGAAAAAATAAGCTAGACTCCCAGCCATCAAAGATGATAGGGAAAAAATCACTCACTGGTTGTGGAGTCAGAAGGTATGGGATCATTCCCTGCTGCTGAAACTTATTATTTGCATGACCTTAAGTATATTACTTATTCTTTTTGGAACTTAGTTTCCTCATCTATAAAATAAGGGACTTGGACTAGATGACCTTTGAGGTACCTTCTAACTCTAGAATTTGATCTCAAGCAACTAGAGTCAGCATTGGCCAAAGAAAAAGCTTTGTCTTTTCTAGTCCAACATTCTTATTTTACAAATGAGGAAACTGAGGTTATTTTATGTATTTTGTTTATCATTGTTATTGTTGCTGATCAGGTTTTTTAAAATGCAATTCTTTCAATGTTTAATTTTTCTGGTGTCCAGCAGCTGTTATAGAAAATTCTATTATATATTTTTTTTACAAAAAGAGGACCTATTAAGCCCTTTTCTGGATGTGGGAACATGTCTTTTGCTTCTTATTTTATCCTTGACTATAATGAAACTGATGCTTCTTTTAGTGATATGACCTTGAGCTTTTAGTTTGCCTCCAATTAATCCCTGTAGTATTGGTAGGAAAGTTAAGGACAACTGATCACTTAGTATTTCTGTTTTACAAATAGAGAAATTGAGGCATAGATATGTTGTTAAGCAAAATTTACCTTCAAAGGCAAAGAAAAACACTTTTGTTTACTTAAGGCTTGAACCTATGGAAAAAACTCACCCTTTGGAATTCTTTATATGCTTGCCATCATAATAATTCCAGCTTTTTTCACATCTCTGCAGTATTGCAATAACATTTAACATCTTTTGAAAAGCTTAAAAAAATCCCACTACAATAATTTCTAGATATACATCCTGCTCCAACCCCCCATCATTTTCTACTCCAAGTCCTTTGTAACAAAGGCAAATCATTAAATGAATTAAATGAATTCATTGTTGTCCTAGGATCTGACAATGACTGCAACATTATGCACCTATAGTGCCCCACCCCTCTCTGTATTGAAATAAGGAAAATATTTTCTCTGAGGCTAAGGCATGTCATCATAATTATTCAGTGTTTGGCTTTATTTTAGATATATTTTTTATTGCATTAGTGTAATCATTGCATATTTTCTGCTTAAGTTCATTACAATTTCACATTATCTAGCTTCCTTGATATTATCTAAGAGTGTGCTGAAGTCAGATCTAATTTGCTTGGGACAGCTCCCTTGATTAATTTTTAGTGTAAGCATTTATACCTCAAAAATCAGCAAAGACTACAAATCAAGGCTTAATTGATTGTTATGATGATTGTCTAGACTTAAGAAAGTGTTAATGATGCAGATTTAATATAAAAGTATGTGCTGAGAGCCAAATTGTTAAACATTTACCAGCAGACTCTTGTTCTACTCTATAAACATTGCTTGATCTCAGCAGGGGTGCAGTAGAAGGTTTAGGAAAATTATATCATCACCAGGCTAGATTCTGGATTAATAATAATCATAATAACTGGCATTTATAGAGTGTTTTAAGGTTTGCAGAGTACTTTAAATCAATTATCTCATTTGAGCTTTATAATATCCCTAAAAATAAACATCTCCTAGTAACCTTTGATGACAAAAGTACAAAAAAAAATCATCTTTCTGGCTTTTAGATTCACTATTAACAACAGTGTTGAAGTATCAATTTTAGAGTCAGGTAAACCTTAGAGATTATCTAGTTCTTTAATACAGATAAGGAAAATAAGGCCTGGAGAGGTAAAATCAATTGTCCAGGACCACACAGAAAATCAGTTGTAGAACAAGATGGTGGAATAGAAAAAGTACTCAGATAAGCTTTCCCACATTCTCCTCTGAACAACTTTAAAATAAGGACTCAAATCAAATTCTGGAGAGGCAGAGCAAACAAAAGGCCAGAGCAAGACATTCTTCCCGCCAAAGACAACAAAGAAGGTTGGAAAGAGAGTTCTGCTATGTGGGGAAGGAGGCTGACCTGGACTCCACATGGATGAAAAACCAATGGTAAGACTAGTTGGTGATGTGAGAAGTAGCAGTAGTTTTGGGAGTTCTCAAGCTGGAGAAAATAAGAGGACCTGGCAATTTATCAGACAGAGATTTCAGTAGACTCCTGTGCTAGCATTTGGACCCAGAACAAGATGCTATCTGGAAATTCCATCTCCCTACATATGACCTACTTCTGGGTCATATATCAATGCCAAGCAGAAGTACTTTTGGTTGAGGGGTGGAATCCTTGAGGAGCAGTACCATTTCCAGCCCCAAGGGAACAAGGGCCCTGAAGAGCAGTAGCATTTGTAATCCCAAAGGATGAAGGGCCCTTCCTGAGTAAGGATTAGAGTGCAGACCAGGAGTGCAGTGGCTAAATCTCTCCTGAGATCATACCATCTTGGAAGCACC